>NC_057804.1:571959688-572241262 GCF_018294505.1 Triticum aestivum | reverse complement strand
GGAGTCCTGGATATATTGTATATAGAGAGGGGGCGATCCACGAGAAGAGAGTGGAGGTATCATCGGCTGGAGGTGTCCATAGAATCAAAGAGAGGGATGATGATGTGTGTGTGTGTGCACGCATGATCGATAAAGAGTGCCATCGAATTTGTGTGTGCCCACGTCAAAGATATAGAGTGGCTAGCCTACTGGAACGTGAGAGGGGACATGTGCAATTTTTCTTTGTGGCAAGGATACCTACCTACAGCACTCGACTATCGGTGTGTGGTGGTGGGGGGGGGAGGGAGGTCTAATTAACTATAGAGGTACAATGGCTGGTATATGTGTGGAGGAGGAGAGAGAGGCCTACTAAGGGAGTCCTGGATAAGGGGGTATCCGGACTGCCGGACTATATACATTGCCCGGACTATCGAAGCGTGAAGATACAAGACTCAAGACTTCGGCCCGTGTCTGGATGGGACTCTCCTTTGCGTGGAAGACAAGCTTGGTGATTCGGATATTATGTTTCCTTCCTTGTAACCGACTCCATGTAAACCCTAGCTCTCCGGTGTCTACATAAACCGGAGAGGATGGTCCTTAGAAGGCCGATCACAATTACAATCATACCATCATAGGCTAGCTCTTAGGGTTTAGCCTCTACGATATCGTGGTAGATCTACTCTTATACTACACATATCTTCAATATTAATCAAGCAGGAAGTAGGGTTTTACCTCCATCGAGAGGGCCCGAACCTGGGTAAACATTGTGTCCCTTGCTTCCTGTTACCATCAGTCTAAGACGCACAGATCGGAACCCCCTACCCGAGATCCGCCGGTTTTGACACTGACATTGGTGCTTTCATTGAGAGTTCCTCTGTGTCATCGCTTCAAGGCTTGATGGCGCCTTCAATCGTCAACAACGCGGTCCAGGGTGAGACTTTTCTCCCCGGACAGATCTTTGTGTTCAGCGGCTTCGCACTGCGGGCCAATTCGCTTGGTCATCTGGAGCAGATCGACAGCTACGCCCCTGGCCACCAGATCAGGTTCGGAAACTTGAACTACACGGCAGATATTTGCGGAGGCTTGATCTTCGATGGATTCGGCCCTGTGCCAGGAGCGCTGGACAGTCACGACGAGCACGGCCTAGGCCTACAGTCGGACAATGCTCGGGACATCATCCCTGCAATAACCCCGGATCTAAATCCGGAACAAGTTGCATTGCCCGGGGACGGATTGATGGACCCCGCCCCGCAGGCCGCACCCTCATCGGCGGTGGAGCCGAACACGGGTCTCATCTATGTGGAGGCCTGTAACCCCGGACCCCCGGACTCGTATCCGGTTGTTGGTTCCGGTCCGCATACCATCGAGCCAGCCGATCCAGGTTTGGCTCCGGTAATGGAGTTTACCACTGCGGACATCTTTCAGCACTCGCCTTTCGGCGACATGCTGAACTCATTAAAGTCTCTCTCTTTGTCAGGAGGCTCTGGGCCGAACTATGTCCGGCTTGAGTGGGAAGCAGGCGATGAAGGAATTCGCTCCCCACCCACCACCCACTTTGTCGCCACGATCGATGATTTAACCGACGTGCTTGACTTCGACTTCGAAGACATCGACGGTATGGACGATGATGCCGGAGACGTATAGGAGCCACCGCTCATAGGGCGGTGGACAACCACCTCTTCATACAATATATACATGGTGGACACTCCGAAAGAAACCAATGGCGATGAGGCAATGAAGGATAACCCCTCCAAGAAGAAAGCAAAGCATGGGCGTCACCCGCGCCGCTCCAAGCCCCGCCAAGGCAATACCGGCACCGGAGACAAAAACAAACCGAACGGTGCCGACGATGAATACAACCCCGAACAGCCCGCCTTCGAGCAGGCCGAACAGGAAGATGGGCATGATAGCCCAGATGAATAGGCGGCAGACGGGTATCCGGAGGAGGACAACTACATGCCCCTCTCCGAAGACGAGATTAGCCTTGGCAACGACGAGTTCGGCATACCCGAAGACCCCGTAGAGCAGGAGCGCTTTAAGCGCCGGCTTATTGCCACTGCGAGAAGCCTGAAGAAGAAGTAGCAGCAGCTTCAAGCTGATCAAGATCTGCTCACAGATAGATGGACAGAAGTCCTGGCAGCCGAGGAATATGGACTCGAGCGCCACACAGCTGACCGACCGCCTCGAGGTCGGGATAAAATGACATATCAGCCCGAATACCAGCCTGCACCCCCCGTGCCGGTTTACCACGGCCCGGGGCAATAATTAGGACCTACGCAATAAACTAGATAACACTGCAAAACAACCAAGTTCGATCTACGGATCACGGGGGCGCGCCGCAAAACATGACGATGACCGTCATACCGGATACACTAACAGTAAATCCAGCTAGGCCGAATATAACCAGTCAGACGCAACCGAACTGCGTCGCGACATAGCCCGGCATAGACACGCCGCACACCCCCTCTACTTCACTGATGAAGTAATGGATCATGAATGCCCAGAAGGGTTCCAACCCGTAAACATCGAATCCTACGATGGCACAACAGACCCCGCGGTACGGATCGAAGATTTCCTTCTCCACATCCACATGGCCCGCGGAGACGATCTACATGCCATCAAGTATCTTCCCCTTAAGCTCAAAGGACCCGCCCGGCACTGGCTAAACAGCCTGCCCGCAAATTCCATTGGCAGTTGGGAAAACCTGGAAGACGCATTTCTTGACAACTTCCAAGGCACATATGTGTGACCTCCGGATGCCGATGACTTGAGCCACATTACTCAACAGCCCGGAGAATCAGCCAGGAAATTCTGGACTCGGTTCCTAACTAAAAAGAACCAAATAGTCGATTGTCCGGACGCCGAAGCCCTGGCGGCCTTCAAGCATAATATTCAAGACGAGTGGCTCGCCCGACACCTCGGCCAGGAGAAACCCAAGTCTATGGCAGCTCTCACGACACTAATGACACGCTTTTGCGCGGGCGAGGACAGTTGGTTGGCTCGCAGCAGCACTACGCCACATTCTGGCACGTTATATGTCCGTGACAACAATGGCAAGCTACGGCGCAACAGACACAAGCGATGGAACAACGGCGACAACACCGAAGACACGGCGGTCAACGCCGGATTCAGCGGACCCAAATCCGGTCAGCGGAAGAAGCCATTCAAACGCAACAATCAGGGACCGTCCAGTCTAGATCGTATACTAGAGCGCTCATGCCAAATTCATGGCACCCCGGACAAGCCAGCTAACCACACCAATAGAGACTACTGGGTATTTAAATAGGCCAGCAAAATAGACGCCGAAAACAAGGACAAGGGGTTGTACAGCGACGATGACGAGGAGCCCGGCGTCCAAACATGGGGGGACAGAAGAAGTTTCCCCCCAGGTGAAAACGGTCAACATGATCTACGCCACCCACATCCCCAAGAGGGAACAGAAGCGAGCACTACGGGACGTATACGCGATGGATCCAGTCGTCCCCAAATTCAAACCATGGTCAGCTTGATCGTAGGGATCACCCTACTAGCATCCATCACGGTGGCTCAGCCGCATTGGTCTTAGACCCAATCATCGATGGATTTCACCTCAAGGGTCCTTATGGACGGAGGCAGCAGCCTGAACCTGCTTTATCAGGACACTATACGCAAAATGGGCATCGATCCTTCAAGGATTAAGCCCACCAAAACCACCTTTAAAGGTGTCATTCCTGGAGTAGAGGCCCGCTGTACGTGCTCTATCACATTGGAAGTGGTCTTCGGATCTCCGGATAACTTCCGAAGCGAAGAGCTCATCTTCGATATCGTCCCTTTCCGCAGTGGTTACCACGCACTGCTCGGACGAACCGCATTCGCTAGATTCAATGCGGTACCAAACTATGCATACCTCTGGTGGCAGCATGAAAACTCACCTGACTAGGAGACCGCGTGGCGTGGAACCCACGGTCCTCGGATATGAGAGGAGGTACTTCGGAGGCTTTGAACAACGCCTTCCACGCGTTTTTGTGCTTCATGTCGTAGAGCCTCTGGAGCGTCTGGTGTTCGGCTGGATCAAACTCCCACAGATTAAATGCCTGCCTTTAGCATGGCAGAATTAGGCGAACGAGCATGACCTGGATCACGTTGACGAGCTTGATTTTCTTGTCCTTCATGCCCTTGATGTAGTTCGTGAGTCCAGCCAGCTCTGTGGATTCGCCCCACAACAGGCCCTTCTGTTCCCAGGAGGTGAGCCTCGCAATGCGCATTGTGGCTGGTTGTGAAAAAACGGTTCAAATAAAGACCTGGTTGTAATGGCATGTCACGTCATCTAAAAATTTTCAGCTGAAGTATCATTCTCTCTACGGTGGTATGTGAAGATCATTTTGCAGATCCGGACACGGTCTACGTGTTCGATAATAACCTTGGAGTATTCGGAAGGAGGAACCTGCCTTGCAATGCCGAAGACAAGACTGCGCGTCGGACTCATCGTCATTGAAGCCTGGTTCAGGGGCTACTGAGGGAGTCATGGATAAGGGGGTATCCGGACTGCCGGACTATATACATTGCCCGGACTATCGAAGCGTGAAGATACAAGACTCAAGACTTCGGCCCGTGTCTGGATGGGACTCTCCTTTGCGTCGAAGACAAGCTTGGCGATTCGGATATTATGTTTCCTTCCTCGTAACCGACTCCATGTAAACCCTAGCTCTCCGGTGTCTACATAAACCGGAGAGGATGGTCCTTAGAAGGCCGATCACAATTACAATCATACCATCATAGGCTAGCTCTTAGGGTTTAGCCTCTACGATATCGTGGTAGATCTACTCTTATACTACACATATCTTCAATATTAATCAAGCAGGAAGTAGGGTTTTACCTCCATCGAGAGGGCCCGAACCTGGGTAAACATTGTGTCCCTTGCTTCCTGTTACCATCAGCCTAAGACGCACAGATCGGGACCCCCTACCCGAGATCCGCCGGTTTTGACACCGACACCTACCTCATGTACTAAGGGAGATCGATCTACCTCATGTATTAAGGGAGACCGATCAGCTTCCATGCATATGTGTAGGAGAGGAATAAGGTTGGGAGAGAGACGGAGCTAGAGTGTTGGAGGGGGTGGTAGTGGAGTTGCTTCTAACAAATGGTGGGAGAGGCTTGCTGGACAAACGGAGGGCACGCCTGCAATATCAATAAGAGAGGGGATGGCTGCATGTCTGTGCACGTCTGTGTGAGAGATGGGTCAGGAGGCATGCACGAATGATGAGGGGGATGATATGGTTGTGGTAAGCAGACATAACTACATAGGAAGATCAATCGTCCTTCGTCAGAGAAAGGAGAGACATAACTTGTGAGGTAAGTCGACCTAGGTATATGTTGGGAGATCGATTGGAATACATGCATGCATGTGTGTGTTAGAAGCAAATAAGGCACGGGGAGAAGGATAGAGAGAGAGGGATGCATCTAGGAGGTGGTGCAAGAGGCATACTATATCAAGGGGGAAGGAGTGTGCGAGTACGAGATCAATGAAAAGAGTGGTGGGAGTGAGGCATGGACGGTGATAAGAGAAGAGGGGAAGCTTGTGTTTGTGCTAGGCACACCTGGCTAGAGAGGCATATCGATCGATGTGTTTTGTAAAGAAGGAGCTGGGGGGCCTACACACAACATGGGTGAACGACCTAAAGTGAAAAGACGAATTTGCGCGATAGAGCTAGAGAATGCTGAGGGAGGGTGAGAGGGATGCGGCCATGTGCATGCACGAGAGATAGTTAGCGCTAGCTACAAAGATAAGAGGATTGTGTGGGTGTAAAAGACGAATAGATATAATACTTCATTATAAAAAGCGAATCGGATATTTGAAGAATTTATCATAGTGTTCTAAACCGACGCATGTGTTAATATATATAACGGTGATACACATGGTGTGGTTATGAACATGTTATACTGCATATAATATATTTTATCTCTACTCTTATAAAAAAGAGTTCTTGATGATGGTGTGCCTGCCATCCTGCAATATAGGACGTCCGATTTATATCTAATGGATAGGAATAAAACTATGGCAATTTTGAAAAAAGATACCCACACCCCTCTCCATATTTGCAAATTAGGCCTCCCCTTGATCATGTTGATGTTCTGTGGAACGCATGGGCATCTTGCTAGTACTACGTATAATATATAGAACAATGATTATAATTTGGGCTAATGTGTGGCTTTTGCAGCTCAGGGCTAAATACTTGTCATAATCTAGGGGCGGGGCAGTATACTTTATGTGATAAACACGGTGTACGTATGAAACATGGTTTAGATTATGAATATATGGTTAGTACATCAAATGTACTATTATATGGAATCAACATCAAGTGTATCGAAAAAATAGAATCCGAGTACATATAGTACACATAGTTCATATCTATCTCTATAGTAATCATGTGGTGTGTTATTAAGGTAATACACGAATGATGGTTGAAGTTGGCAACAATCATGATTGTAGATTCTTATTGAAATAGAGAAACGAATTCAAATTCAGTTCGAATTGCAGCGGTAGTATAGATATTTGGAATGCACTAAAATGTAGGTATGAGTAGGTGATACGTCTCCGTCGTATCTACTTTTCCAAACACTTTTGCCCTTGTTTTGGACTCTAACTTGTATGATTTGAATGGAACTAACCCGGACTGACGCTGTTTTCAGCAGAATTGCCATGGTGTTGTTTTATGTGCAGAAAATAAAAGTTCTCGGAACGACCTGAAACTCCATGGAATATCTTAGGATAATTAATAAAAAATCCTCGCCAAAGATGAAGACCAGGGGGCCACACCCTGTCCACGAGGGTGGGGGGCGTGCCCCCTGGGCGCGCCCCCCTACCTCGTGGGCCCCCTGGTGGCCCTCCGACGCCAACTCCAACTCCATATATTGGCCTTCGGGGAGAAAAAAACCAGAGAGAAGAAATCATCGCGTTTTACGATATGGAGCCGCCGCCAAGCCCTTATCTCTCTCGGGAGGGTTGATCTGGAGTCCGTTCGGGGCTCCGGAGAGGGGGATTCGTCGCCGTCGTCATCATCAACCACCCTCCATCACCAATTTCATGATGCTCACCGCCGTGCGTGAGTAATTCCATCGTAGGCTTGCTGGACGGTGATGGGTTGGATGAGATTTATCATGTAATCGAGTTAGTTTTGTTAGGGTTTGATCCCTAGTATCCACTATGTTCTGAGATTGATGTTGCTATGACTTTGCTATGCTTAATGCTTGTCACTAGGGCCCGAGTGCCATGATTTCAGATCTGAACCTATTATGTTTTCATGAATATATGTGAGTTCTTGATCCTATCTTGCAAGTCTATAGTCACCTACTATGTGTTATGATCCGGCAACCCCGAAGTGACAATAATCGGAACCACTCCCGGTAATGACCATAGTTTGAGGAGTTCATGTATTCACTATGTGCTAATGCTTTGTTCCAGTTCTCTATTAAAAGGAGGCCTTAATATCCCTTAGTTTCCAATAGGACCCCGCTGCCACGGGAGGGTAGGACAAAAGATGTCATGCAAGTTCTTTTCCATAAGCACGTATGACTATATTCGGAGTACATGCCTACATTACATTGATGAACTGGAGCTAGTTCTGTGTCACCCTATGTTATGACTGTTACATGATGAACCACATCCGGCATAATTATCCATCATTGATCCGGTGCCTACGAGTTTTCCATATACTGGTTCTCGCTTATTTACTTTTCCGTTGTTACTGTTACAATCACTACAAAAATACCAAAAAACATTACTTTTGTTGTCTTTACTTTTGTTACTGTTACCACCACTATCATATTACTTTGCTACTAAACACTTTGCTACAGATACTAAGTTTCCAGGTGTAGTTTAATTGACAACTCAGCTGCTAATACTTGAGAATATTCTTTGGCTCCCCTTGTGTCGAATCAATAAATTTGGGTTGAATACTCTACCCTCGAAAACTGTTGTGATCCCCTATACTTGTGGGTTATCAAGACCTTTTTCTGGCGCTGTTGCCGGGGAGGATAGCTCTATTATTTGAGTCACTTGGGATTTATATTTGCTGGACACTATGAAGAACTTGAAAGACGCTAAGACCAAGATTTTACCCTCGACTACGACGGGAGGTAAGGAACTGCCATCTAGCCTTGCACTAGATTTTCCTTCTGTTACAAGTAAGCTTGCGACACCTAAACCTGCTACTGGTATGCCTCTGATATGTTGCATGTTATTGATGATGCCACTTCTGCTATGCATGATACTTGTGATGAAACCACTTCTATGCTTGATACTACTGTGCCCCTTGGTGAATTTCTTGATGAGCAAATTGCTAGGTCTAGAGAAAGAGAAATTATTACACCTGAATACAATGATGAGAGTGATGATGAAAATATGCCTCCTATTCCTGAAGGTTATCTTTTTGATGCAGAATCTTCTGCCGCTATTTTTTCTTGCCAGGATAGATATGAACTTAAGAGGTTACTAGTTAAATGGAGTAAAGAATCTCTTAGAGATAGAATGAGACCCGACCCTGCTTTTGCTACTTCACCTATTTGTGTTCCCGATAAGGATTATTATGATTTTTCTGTTGATCTAGATATAATTACTTTGGTTGAATCTGATCCTTTCTATGGCTATGAATCTGAAACTGTTGTGGCACATCTTACTAAGTTGAATGATATAGCTGCCCTGTTTACTAATAATGAGAGATAGCGCTATCTTTATTTACTCAAAATATTTCCATTCTCATTAAAGGGTGATGCTAAGATATGGTTTAATTCTCTTGATCCTGGTTTTGTGCAAAGTCCCCAGGATATGATTTATTACTTCTCTGCTAAATATTTCCCTGCTCATAAGAAACAAGCAGCCTTGAGGGAAATATATAACTTTGTGCAAATTGAAGAAGAGAGTCTCCCACAAGCTTGGGGGAGGCTTCTCAAGTTACTTAATGCTTTGCATGATCATCCTCTTAAGAAACCTGAAATACTTGATATCTTTTATAATGGACTAACCGATGCTTCTAGAGATTACCTGGATAGTTGTGCTGGTTCTCTTTTCAGGGAAAGAACACCGGATGAAGCTGAAATTCTATTGAACAATATGTTGACAAATGAAAATAATTGGGCACCTCCCGATCCAGCTCCCGAACCAATTTCTGAGCCAATTATTGAGCCTATTCCTAAACCAACTCCGAAGAAGAGAGGTGTTCTATTTCTCAGTCCTGAAGATATGCAAGAGGCAAAGAAATCTATGAAAGAAAAAGGTATTAAAGCTGAAGATATTAAGAATTTACCTCCTATTGAAGAAATACACGGTCTTAATTTACCGCCTGTTGAAGAAGTATATGATCTTAATTACTTATTTACTGAAGAACCTCCCGATATCCCGACACAGGTAGTAAAGGTAAATTCTCCCTATAGATATGATAAAGCTGAAGTCCCTCCTACTAAAATTACTAGTCAGTGCTTGGATGAGTTTGATAAGTTTCTGTTTAAGCAAGATGACTTTAATGCTTATTTTGGTAGACAATTAAAACAAGACGCTTATATGATTAAACGCTTGGGTGATTATATGGTTGATATGTCACATCCCTAGTTCTGGCCTGACCTATGCTTGCTTCCATCTGTGCATCATGTTTAAATTTTTGAAACTTGAACTGAGGGAAATTGGAAGCCTCAAAACCCTAAATAAAAGAAGGGCAAAAACCCTAAAAATCTCATTCATTGTTCCAAAATGCTCTTCTTAAATGTTTGATAATTTTTGGCAAGGGTTCTGGTCCCAACCAAAATATTGAACATTTTTAAGGATTTATTTTTGGGACTTTGAATTTAAATCATTAGCTATTTGAATTTGAATTATGTTCATATAACTAGAATATAATTTCAAATACCCCTGAAATATTTTATGAGCTTTTGGAAAAGTCCATCTAGCAAAATAAAAATATTCAGAGGAGCATTTGGCATTGTATGAATTATTCTAAATTCAAAACAGTGGCAAAAGATTAAACAAATTAAACAAAACAAAAGAAAAGTAAAACAGAGCAGAACTTACCTCAGCCTACCTGCGCGGCCCACTACTGTTGCCGGCCCAGCCCGCCACCGCTACCCCCTGTCGTCTTCCTCCCTCGCCAGAAGGACACGGGCACGCGCCCGACGCTGCCTCGGCCACCTCCTGCTTCCCCGGCCACCTCCTGCTTCCACCGCAACGCCACGGCCTTCTAGCATCGCCACGCAGCCCCCTGGTCCCTCTCGCTCACTCCCTCGAGCTCATCCCTCTCCTCTGCTTCCTCTCTCTCACTCGCCCGAACGCAGCCGTCATCGCCGACGAGCTCCCTCGCGGCCACAGCCACCCCCTTGCTCCCCTGACCTGTCCAAGAGCTCCAGGACGTCTTCCTCATCCTCTCCACCAAGCCATGGAACTACGGACGCGCCACAATGTCGCCGGCATCGCCGTTTCCATCGCCGGCCGCCGAGGATCTTCACCGTCGATTCGCCACCATCGTCGCTTCCCCGAGCTCGCTGACCCTCCCTGCACGATCCCCGCGAGTCCCTGCTTCGTTTCCCCCTAACCCCATGTCCGATTTCGAGCTCTAGCCGCCCCCTCTACCGGAGCCGAGACGCTCCGCCGCACGGGCTCGTCGCCCGCGAAATCCCGGTGACCATTTGGTCACGGGCGTGCACCCGTTGTGCTAGCCGCGACCCGTAGAGCCCCTCCAGCGCCTCAGCTCCCTCGTTTGTGAGCAGCAGCGCCGAACCCGACCGCACCCGAACTCCGGCCGCCGCTCACGAGCTCGCCGTCGTTGGTACCGGCCACCACAAGCACGGCCACCACCACTGTTCGATGCGCACCAGCAAGGGCTCTCCAACGAGCCCAAGCACGGCCTCGCCCGTGCCCTGTAGCGCGTTTCCGGTTCGCGCCGCCGTCTCGGGCCTCGCCGGCGTCATGTCGCCGGCGGGATTGACCCTACTGACCAGGGGTTTGACCTCCCCTGGGTCCATGACAGGTGGACCCCGCCATCAGGTGATTAGCTTAAGTTAATCACCACCTAATCTAACCCCCTGACACTGACATGTGGGCCCTAGTGCCCCTAATCTTTAATTAAACTAAACTAACCCCCCCTGTCTAACCCGTGTCACTGACGTGTGGACCCCACACGTCAGGTTTGACCCTAGCCAGCCGCAGTTGACCCGCTGACGTCATGCTTACTCAATGCTGACGCAATAATGTTTTCTGGATTTATTTTTATTCAGAAAATTCCAGAAAATTGTATAAACTTCAAAAATTCATAGAAATTCAACCGTAACTCCAAATTAAATAATTTATATATGAAAAATTATCAGAAAAATTCAAGGAATCCATCTGTACCATTTTCATGCATGTTGAACAATGTTTGTCCTCTGTTTTGGACAAAACAAATAAAGGGCATTTAAATAACCATATATGGAGTTGGAATTTGAATCTTGTATTCAAACCAACTTCATTTAATCTGTTGCTAGTTGCATTAGCTCAAAACACATTCATATTGCCATGTCATAGCATGCATCATATTGTGCATTGCATTGATCGTGTTTCTTCTGTGTTTGCCGGTGTTGTTCCCCCTCGATAGACGTTGTACCGATGATGTGATCGTTGACACTGATGAAGACTCAATGTTATCTTCAGAAGTGCCAGGCAAGCAAAACCTCCTTGTTCATTCCGATACAATCCCACCCTCTCGCTCCTGCTCTCTTTTACTGCATTAGGACAACAACGACATATTTGTTACTTGCTGCGGTAATTGAACCCCTTTATCCATTGCATGACCTGTCATTGCCACAGTAAATAGATGAAACCCACTAGCATGAGTAGGAGTTGTTTGAGCCCTGTTGTGCCTACTCATTCATGCTTATTGTCATGCCTGCTACTACTTAGAGTTGTGTCAGGTCTGATTCATCCGGGATGAATCAGAGGTGTGTGAACATGTCCTACTGTGTGTTAGCTAAGTGTGTGAACACGATTTGGTAAAGGTGTCGGTGAGAGGCCATGTAGGAGTACACATGGTGGGTTGTCTCATTGAAGCCGTCCTTAGGAACTGAGTTTTGTGTTTGTGATCCATGATTCAGCTACTACCATGCATTGGGCCCTGAAATATGACCCCGCTCGACTTCTTATTCACCCTAGTCCTCTGTCCAGGAGTTGCAAGTAGTTTCTGGTGTTCGTAGCTTACTGGAGGCCGTGGACAGCGCTGACCATAGGGGTGGGCTGTGATGCGGTAGGTACGTGGCACGGTGTACCGGATGCCCGTTTGGTATCTCGGGAACCCTGTTCACATCGTTTGGGGCTGTGAGCGAAACTCCGGCCGGATCTCCTCATGGATGGAACCCGAATAGGCGATAAACCTAGACTAGAGACTTGAGTGTTTAGGTAGGTCGTGGTCTACACCCACGTCGGCTTTCGCTTGAAGTCTGCCGAGCACATGTCGTGTGCAGACGCTAAGTGGTGGAAACATGTATGAAGAAGTACACCCCTGCAGGGTTAACATCATCTATTCGAATAGCCGTGTCCGCGGTAAAGGACTTCTGGATTGCTTATATCAGTTCATAGACAAGTGAAAGTGGATACTCTAAAATACGCAAGATAAGCGTGAGTGCTATGGATGGCGTTCTCGTAGGGAGACGGAAGCGGATCCATAGTGGTGTATTGATATGGTGAATATGTGGACTCGTGTGCGCCACCTCAAAAGAGTTACTTGCAGTCGTAGTTCAGGATAGCCACCGAGTCAAAGCTGGCTTGCTGCAGTTAAACCCCACCACCCCCTTGTTGATAATGATGCATATGTAGTTAGTTCTGATGTAAGTCTTGCTGGGTACATTTGTACTCACGTTTGCCTATTTTATGTTTTTGCAGAGAGACTTCAGTCTCACTAGTAATTCCGCGTGGACTTCGACGTTTAGCTTGTTACCTCAGCTACGATCTTGTGCCCTCGGCAGGATCTGATAGATAGTCAGGCTTCTCAGCCTTTTTCATTTATAGATGTCTGTACTCAGACATGATAGCTTCCGCTTGTGCTTTGACTTGTATGCTCGGAGTGTTGGGTCCTGAGACCCATGTTTTTAATATCTCGCTCCTCGGAGCCTAATGAATAAATACTTGAGTCGTAGAGTCATGTTGTGATGCCATGTTGTGTTTGCACATATCGAGCATATTGTGTGTATGTTATTGAAATGCTTGGTATGTGTGGGATCTGACTATCTAGTTGTTTATCTTTAGTAGCCTCTCTTACCGGGAAATGTCTCCTAGTGTTTCCACCGAGCCATGGTAGCTTGCTACTGCTCCGGAACACTTAGGCTGGCCGGCATGTGTCCTTCTTCGTTCCTGTGTCTGTCCCTTCGGGGAAATGTCACGCGATGAATACCGGAGTCCTGTTAGCCCGCTACAGCCCGGTTCACCGGAGTCCTGCTAGCCCAGTGCTACAGCCTGGATTCACTCGCTGATGACCGACACGTTCGATGTTGGGTCATGGATGCCTGTCCCCGTAAGTTTGTGCCACTTTGGGTTTACGACTAGCCATGTCAGCCCGGGCTCCTTATCATATGGATGCTAGCGACACTATCATATACGTGTGCCAAAAGGCGCAAACGGTCCCGGGCAAAGGTAAGGAGACACCCGTGGGAATACCGTGCGTGAGGCCGCAAAGTGATATGAGGTGTTACATGCTAGATCGATGTGGCATTGAGTCGGGGTCCTGACAGCGTTGGTATCAGAGCTTGACTGCCTGTAGGATTACCAAGCCAAACTGGTCGAAGTCGAGTCTAGAAATGCTTTAGTTATGTAAGGGAATTGAGTGTGAGATGGAACGTAAGGCTCTTTTTACTCCTTATACCTCATGCCCTTCTGATCTGAGTCATCTTATCTTTTCTACGGGGTTAAGGAACTAGGCTTTCTCTTCTTTCTACCAGGATCACGTGTTACTAATCCGTAGCCCTATAGAACTATTGGACTCAAGCCTCAGTCCAGTTCCTACCACTTCTGTATGTTAACTGATGATCTCGAAACCTTGGTATTGTGCTTCTGAGTGGTTATGCCACCATTTTTGTGAATGTCTCAAATCTTTTCTGAGCATTTACAGCCGTTATGCTGTCCGAGTCATCCCAGGTTTCTAAATAGTCTAAAGCAATTTGCAAATTCCTTCCTCCCGTTCCGATGTTCCTTTGGGCCAGATTAACCACACTAATCGGTGAGTTGAGGTACTCTGCTGCCTTGACATATATGTTGGAGTTAATAATTATGACCCTAAGTGCTTAGGGGATCATCTAGTGATCTAGCCA
This sequence comes from Triticum aestivum, assembly GCF_018294505.1. Classification (NCBI taxonomy): domain Eukaryota; kingdom Viridiplantae; phylum Streptophyta; class Magnoliopsida; order Poales; family Poaceae; genus Triticum; species Triticum aestivum. The sequence continues at coordinate 572,226,985 of NC_057804.1, read as the reverse complement.
TGTTCTGTGTCCCAGTGTGATGATTCTGGCCTTTATTCTCGAAAGCATCCCGTGATGCCACTTAGTAGTAGGTATTCTACTCCTTGGGTTTTGAACCCAAGATTCACCCTACTTACCTCGTGTTGATAGTGTTGCTAGTTCCTTTAGGATATTAGTAACCTTTGCGATAGTCCTCGAGGTCCGTGGTATTTCGTTCTTCCAAATACCATGAACCATTCTTGGCAGGAGTTCTTCTGAACCAAAAGTTGACAGCAAGAGTGCTCTCGATGAGTTCTCCATGCTTTATTGTGACTCTGCCAGTCCTATCTCTCTACATGGGTTATCTGGAAGAAATGTTGATCTCGCTCGACATACTAATCTATGCATCCACAACTCAGAAAATTATATGTTCCTTTGAGTTGTTCTCTTTAGTTGCATTCTGACCCTTGTCTATCAATTGATAGTCAAGAGTATGCGTGCGTTCGTTATCGATGCCTATTACTCTTGTGGTCCGTCAAGCCATTCTATTCCAGAATGACTAGGAGAAACAAACTCCAGTACCTCATCCGTATCCAGGATCGGGTCAAAGAAGTTGTGCTCCACAGATCAAATTGTTAACCCAGCTTTTGTTCTGTTCTACCCTGAAGTATTACCCTCTTTATGTCAAGAAAGTCATAGGAATTACACATCATCTTATGAATTCTTGGTGCAATGATACCTCTCGCCATCGATATTCATTCCTTGGTTCCCGTGTTATTATAACCGGAATGCCGACAAATGAATCATGGCGTGTGAAATCAATACTGCTAGCAACTCTGTTGCTTGGTAGTTAAATGGACGATAACCTCATTCTTAGCGTGTTGATTATTGAATCGTCACCCTAAGACTGATTGTGCTGCCTAGTCCCTATTTCTGGTGCACTCTTCGACCAATGAGATAGGAATTATTTCAAGTCCTCACTCATTTGATCATGTCGTCTTGCCCTCAAAAGCAAGATTATTCTCGAGCTTAGTAACATATCGGTGGTTCGTGATTTTCCGTATATCTTCTTGGAAGTATTACCAGGTTGTCACCTGACCGCTATGTTGAGTTCGTGTTCAAGTTGGTTTATCCTGTAAACCACCCTTTCTCCAAGAATCTGTGTGGGATACCCCTGAGCTAGTTGGTTAAGCTAAACAACAACTTGGAGAGCTGGAAGATAAAGGCTTCTCCGACTTAGTTCATATTAAGGGATATCTTGTATGTATGTTGAAGAAAGATGATGTCTTCATCGATTGGTCCCTATGATCAGTTGTTGGACCTATTGTCTTATCAATCCTTTGATTTGAGTGTGGGCTATCGTCAAATCAAATCAGAACCAACGATGTTCGTAATGTTGTCTTACTCGTGGTTGCCCCTCGAGCATACAACATTATATCTTTGGTCTGACCAATACTATCACCTGTTCACATAATTAGGGACTTCCATCTTCATGGAAATCTCGATGATTTGTTGTTGAGCCCATCAACATCATTTTATCTCCTCCAAGATCTTGTTGGACAATAAGTTAGTGTTGGGAACTTTTGAAAGCATTTTCTTCATGCTAGCTCATGAAGTATTTGTTTGATGAAAGGAGTGACTTCCTCTTATACACGTGTATTTGGTGAAAGTTGCCGCCGTGAATTTGAGAAAGTTAATGTTGTTTCCTTTGGAATCATCCCAAATCAGTCATGCACACGTGCGAAGAATTCTGTGGTTTGAAGACTTGCAACCTTCATTCCATATGTGTCCCGAGCACACCAAGCCACTGATTGATTTGTTCAAGGAGAAGAAGTTCCTTCATAAGAGCTAATCATATGACATATGCAAGGACTTCGTTATCCACGGTGATGGTTCCCAACCAGAACTCGGTAGTGTTTTATTGTAAGACTACCACGTGGTCATACTTGTCTAGGACATCGTGTTCACATGTTGTAGCAGAACCAGCTCATGTTTTGGAGCTTGCTATCGTAGTTCATTTCCCGAGAATCTCGCAACGTCATCTCGTCGATTTGTGTTGCAAACTTTCATTTTTCTTCCTAGACTCGATGGGTCTGGAATATCCTGACACCAACCAGATCTGAATCTCAGGCAGATATAATGGTTGGAACATTTCCCAAGAACTATAATAATGGTCCCTCGATAACCGGTGAAGTGGATGTCATGGCCAACACACCCAGCTGGAAGACCTATTATTGTAGTATCTTGATTGAAGAAGCTGGCCACCTTCCCATAAGGACTTCGTAGGATTTACTTCCTAGTTGTTCCTTATGGATTTTTGAGCTCCCGAAGTCCGACCTTTTTACTTGATGGTCTAGTTACCAAACCATTTCAATAAATGGATTACGCTAGCACATCAAGGAGAACATTAGAAGCGGAGTGCTAAATGTCTCTCGGTCGATCATCCAGATTTTATTTCCTTGGCCCCGCCAAGGGTGAAATCTGAGAAAGTGTTATCTTCCTTTGCATCTGCATCATCCATCATCATTCATCATGGTAGCAAGTTGTGTTGCCAGGATCCTTGACACGGATATTGGTAAAACCCTGATGAATATGGAAATGCTCAAGTTCTTGAGAGCACGCACAAGCGCTAGGTGTTATCATCGACACTAACTGGAGTGCTCTCAGTTTCCTCGGAAATGCTATGACCTTTTCAAACAGTGAATTCACTCTCTATTGTTGGGTTCTTCCCCAGTTACCAGAATCATTCCCAGCATTTGCATTTTGTTCCCAGCTTGCACTGCCAATGGGCCATTCTACCATGGGTCTCTTCCATTTCCGGTGGTAAGCAAATTCATCCATTACATTGTCTTCAACAAGGTAATCCACATCATCCAAGTCCGAGTATGCCATTCTACCGAACCCCTCCAAACGATCGCTCGAGATTTTCCTTAGGCTGGTATAAAGAGTTTCAATGATCTCTGAATCAAAGGTAATTCTTTTTGCCACTTAAGGGGATATTTCCACAAGTCACCTTCCCTAAGGTGCCCCATTATGGTATCGTGGCAACTCAACTCCTCGCTACGTTGACAACCGATCACCACATTCTTAAGTCTAGAATTGTTGTCTACCTAGTGAACCTTTGTCATCTGCTCCACTCCATCCCTCTAGAGGTGTGCTTCGTCTCTCAGCTCGAGAGATGTTGCTATGTCTCATTCCGAGAGTTAATCCTGAGTTGTTCGACCTTCGAGAAGATTGATCCTTCTAGAGTTCCCTTCTCCTCTCGTTGTCATGTTGGTTGGAGTTCTCGGAGCAAGACATCAAGATAATGATGGTGATCAAATCAACACTCTTATGGAATGCACCCTGGATCGTGAAGATTATACTAGCTTGCGTTTCCCCTTCGTCTTACCCTACACTTGAATCTCGGGTCGAGATTCTTGTTTAGTGGGGGTGAGTTGTCACATCCCTAGTTCTGGCCTGACCTATGCTTGCTTCCATCTGTGCATCATGTTTAAATTTTTGAAACTTGAACTGAGGGAAATTGGAAGCCTCAAAACCCTAAATAAAAGAAGGGCAAAAACCCTAAAAATCTCATTCATTGTTCCAAAATGCTCTTCTTAAATGTTTGATAATTTTTGGCAAGGGTTCTGGTCCCAACCAAAATATTGAACATTTTTAAGGATTTATTTTTGGGACTTTGAATTTAAATCATTAGCTATTTGAATTTGAATTATGTTCATATAACTAGAATATAATTTCAAATACCCCTGAAATATTTTATGAGCTTTTGGAAAAGTCCATCTAGCAAAATAAAAATATTCAGAGGAGCTTTTGGCATTGTTTGAATTATTCTAAATTCAAAACAGTGGCAAAAGATTAAACAAATTAAACAAAACAGAAGAAAAGTAAAACAGAGCAGAACTTACCTTAGCCTACCTACGCGGCCCGCTACTGTTGCTGGCCCAGCCCGCCACCGCTACCCCCTGTCGTCTTCCTCCCTCGCCAGAAGGACACGGGCACGCGCCCGACGCTGCCTCGGCCACCTCCTGCTTCCCCGGCCACCTCCTGCTTCCACCGCAACGCCACGGCCTTCTAGCATCGCCACGCAGCCCCCTGGTCCCTTAACGCTCACTCCCTCGAGCTCATCCCTCTCCTCTGCTTCCTCTCTCTCACTCGCCCGAACGTAGCCATCGCCGCCGACGAGCTCCCTCGCGGCCACAGCCACCCCCTTGCTCCCCTGACCTGTCCAAGAGCTCCGGGACGTCTTCCTCATCCTCTCCACCAAGCCATGGAACTACGGACGCGCCACAACGTCGCCGGCATCGCCGTTTCCATCACCGGCCGCCGAGGATCTTCACTGTCGATTCGCCACCATCGTCGCTTCCCCGAGCTCGCTGGCCCTCCCTGCACGATCCCCGTGAGTCCCTGCTTCGTTTCCCCCTAACCCCATGTCCGATTTCGAGCTCTAGCCGCCCCCTCTACCGGAGCCGAGACCCTCCGCCGCACGGGCTCGTCGCCCGCGAAATCCCGGTGACCATTTGGTCACGGGCGTGCACCCGTTGTGCTAGCCGCGACCCGTAGAGCCCCTCCAGCGCCTCAGCTCCCTCGTTTGTGAGCAGCAGCGCCGAACCCGACCGCACCCGAACTCCGGCCGCCGCTCACGAGCTCACCGTCGTTGGTACCGGCCACCACAGGCACGGCCACCACCACCGTTCGATGCGCACCAGCAAGGGCTCTCCAACGAGCCCAAGCACGGCCTCGCCCGTGCCCTGTAGCGCGTTTCCGGTTCGCGCCGCCGTCTCGGGCCTCGCCGGCGTCATGTCGCCGGTGTGATTGACCCTACTGACCAGACCTCCCCTGGGTCCATGACAGGTGGACCCCGCCATCAGGTGATTAGCTTAAGTTAATCACCACCTAATCTAACCCCCTGACACTGACATGTGGGCCCTAGTGCCCCTAATCTTTAATTAAACTAAACTAACCCCCCCCCCTGTCTAACCCGTGTCACTGACGTGTGGACCCCACACGTCAGGTTTGACCCTAGCCAGCCGCAGTTGACCCGCTGACGTCATGCTTACTCAATGCTGACGCAATAATGTTTTCTGGATTTATTTTTATTCAGAAAATTCCAGAAAATTGTATAAACTTCAAAAATTCATAGAAATTCAACCGTAACTCCAAATTAAATAATTTATATATGAAAAATTATCAGAAAAATTCAAGGAATCCATCTGTACCATTTTCATGCATGTTGAACAATGTTTGTCCTCTGTTTTGGACAAAACAAATAAAGGGCATTTAAATAACCATATATGGAGTTGGAATTTGAATCTTGTATTCAAACCAACTTCATTTAATCTGTTGCTAGTTGCATTAGCTCAAAACACATTCATATTGCCATGTCATAGCATGCATCATATTGTGCATTGCATTGATCGTGTTTCTTCTGTGTTTGTCGGTGTTGTTCCCCCTCGATAGACGTTGTACCGATGATGTGATCGTTGACACTGATGAAGACTCAATGTTATCTTGAGAAGTGCCAGGCAAGCAAAACCTCCTTGTTCATTCCGATACAATCCCACCCTCTCGCTCCTGCTCTCTTTTACTGCATTAGGACAACAACGACATATTTGTTACTTGATGCGGTAATTGAACCCCTTTATCCTTTGCATGACCTGTCATTGCCACAGTAAATAGATGAAACCCACTAGCATGAGTAGGAGTTGTTTGAGCCCTATTGTGCCTACTCATTCATGCTTATTGTCATGCCTGCTACTGCTTAGAGTTGTGTCAGGTCTGATTCATCCGGGATGAATCAGAGGTGTGTGAACATGTCCTACTGTGTGTGAGCTAAGTGTGTGAACACGATTTGGTAAAAAGGTGTCGGTGAGAGGCCATGTAGGAGTACATGGTGGGTTGTCTCATTGAAGTCGTCCTTAGGAACTGAGTTCTGTGTTTGTGATACATGATTCAGCTACTACCATGCATTGGGCCCTGAAATATGACCCCGCCCGACTTCTTATTCACCCTAGTCCTCTGTCTAGGAGTTGCAAGTAGTTTCTGGTGTTTGTAGCTTACTGGAGGCCATGGACAGCGCTGACCGTAGGGGTGGGCTGTGATGCGGTAGGTATGTGGCACGGTGTACCGGATGCCCGTTTGGTATCTCGGGAACCCTGTTCACATCGTTTGGGGCTGTGAGCGAAACTCCGGCCGGATCTCCTCATGGATGGAACCCGAATAGGCGATAAACCTGGACTAGAGACTTGAGTGTTTAGGTAGGTCGTGGTCTACACCCACGTCGGCTTTCGCTTGAAGTCTGCCGAGCACATGTCATGTGCAGACGCTAAGTGGTGGAAACATGTATGAAGAAGTACACCCCTGCAGGGTTAACATCATCTATTCGAATAGCCGTGTCCGCGGTAAAGGACTTCTGGATTGCTTATATCAGTTCATAGACAAGTGAAAGTGGATACTCTAAAATACGCAAGATAAGCGTGAGTGCTATGGATGGCGTTCTCGTAGGGAGACGGAAGCGGATCCATAGTGGTGTATTGATATGGTGAATATGTGGACTCGTGTGCGCCACCTCAAAAGAGTTACTTGCAGTCGTAGTTCAGGATAGCCACCGAGTCAAAGCTGGCTTGCTGCAGTTAAACCACACCACCCCCTTGTTGATAATGATGCATATGTAGTTAGTTCTGATGTAAGTCTTGCTGGGTACATTTGTACTCACGTTTGCCTATTTTATGTTTTTGCAGAGAGACTTCAGTCTCACTAGTAATTCCGCGTGGACTTCGACGTTTAGCTTGTTACCTCAGCTACGATCTTGTGCCCTCGGCAGGATCTGATAGATAGTCAGGCTTCTCAGCCTTTTTCATTTATAGATGTCTGTACTCAGACATGATAGCTTCCGCTTGTGCTTTGACTTGTATGCTCGGAGTGTTGGGTCCTGAGACCCATGTTTGTAATATCTCGCTCCTCGGAGCCTAATGAATAAATACTTGAGTCGTAGAGTCATGTTGTGATGCCATGTTGTGTTTGCACATATCGAGCATATTGTGTGTATGTTATTGAAATGCTTGGTATGTGTGGGATCTCACTATCTAGTTGTTTATCTTTAGTAGCCTCTCTTACCGGGAAATGTCTCCTAGTGTTTCCACCGAGCCATGGTAGCTTGCTACTGCTCCGGAACACTTAGGCTGGCCGGCATGTGTCCTTCTTCGTTCCTGTGTCTGTCCCTTCGGGGAAATGTCACGCGATGAATACCGGAGTCCTGTTAGCCCGCTACAGCCCGGTTCACCGGAGTCCTGCTAGCCCAGTGCTACAGCCTGGATTCACTCGCTGATGACCGACACGTTCGATGTTGGGTCATGGATGCCTGTCCCCGTAAGTTTGTGCCACTTTGGGTTTACGACTAGCCATGCCAGCCCGGGCTCCTTATCATATGGATGCTAGCGACACTATCATATACGTGTGCCAAAAGGCGCAAACGGTCCCGGGCAAAGGTAAGGCGACACCCGTGGGAATACCGTGCGTGAGGCTGCAAAGTGATATGAGGTGTTACATGCTAGATCGATGTGGCATTGAGTCGGGGTCCTGACATGATATTAGAGGTGAACTTAAACTTTTTAGCAAAGATGCTTCTATGGTTACCACTCAAGTAGAACAAGTACTTAAAGCTCAAAATGAAGCGATTGATGAAATGAATAGTAAGAAAAATGATTATGCTATTAGAGTGGCTACTAGAACTGGTAGAATGGCTCAGGAACCTTTGTATCCTGAAGGCCACCCTAAGAGAATCGAGCAATATTCTCAGAGAAATGATATTGATGTACCTAGTTCTTCTAAAAGGAAGAAAAAGAAAAATCATAGGACTTTGCAAACTTCTAGTGAACCTATTGCTGAGCCACCTGAGAATCCAAATGATATTTCTATTTCTGATGCTGAAACACAATCAGGTGATGAACATGAACCTAGTGATAATGTTAATGATAATGCTCAACCTAGTAAGGATAATGATGTAGAAGATGAACCTGTTGTTGATCTTGATAACCCACAATCAAGGAATCAACATTATGATAAAAGAGACTTCGTTGCTAGGAAAGATGGTAAAGAAAGGGAACCATGGGTTCAGACACCCATGCCTTTTCCTCCGAAACCATCCAAGAAAAAGGATGATGAGGATTTTGAACGCTTTGCTGAAATGATTAGACCTATCTTTTTGCGTATGCGATTAACTGATGTTCTCAAAACAAATCCTTATTCTAAGTATATGAAGGATATTATTACTAATAAAAGAAATATACCTGAAGCTGAAATTTCCACCATGCTTGCTAATTATACTTTTAAGGGTGGAATATCAAAGAAACTTGGAGATCCCGGAGTACCTACTATACCATGCTCCATTAAGAGAAATTATGTTAAAACTGCTTTATGTGATCCTGGAGCCGGTGTTAGTGTTATGCCTCTCTCTTTATATCGTAGACTTGACTTGAATAAGTTGACACCTACTGAAATATCTTTGCAAATGGCTGATAAATCAACTGCTATACATGTCGGTATTTGTGAGGATGTGCCTGTTGTGGTTGCAAACGTTACTATTTTAACGGACTTTGTTATTCTTTATATTCCTGAGGATGATAGTATGTCTATTATTCTTGGAAGACCTTTCCTTAATACTGCAGGGGCTGTTATTGATTGCAACAAAGGCAATGTCACTTCTCATGTTAATGGCAATGAGCACACGGTACACTTTCCAAGGAAACAACCTCAAGTTTATAGTATCAACTCTATTGGAAAAATTCCATCGATTATATTTGGAGGTTTTGAATTTCCTGTCCCTACTGTCAAGAAAAAGTATGATATTCTTATTGTTGGGGATTTTCATATCCCCATTGAGGTAACTTAGTGCTATTCGAAATTTCTCCGGTTCCGTGTTAATTGGAATGAGCTCGTTAACAAGACTTGATCAACCTTGTTAGTGGATTCATTTTGATAATCACGAGATGGAAGAAACTAGAAGCACAACCTTCTGTACCCTCTTTATATTTTCTGTTATTTAGTAGAAATAAAGTAAAATAGTATTTTTCTGTCTGTCTCCTGACTTATCCGTGCAATATAAAAATATCCCGAAAATAAAAGTCCTCAGAATGCCATGCCAATTTAATATGATTTTTCGGGAATATTTAAGATTTTACTGTGCAAAAATGATCGCCGGGGGAGCTTCCACCTGGTCACGAGGGTGGAGGGCGCGCCCTACCCCCCTGGGCGCGCCCCCTGCCTCGTGGGCCCACGGTGGCCCTCCTCCACTTATTCCTGCACCCATCTTCTTCCTCTATCTCACACAAACACGAAAAACCAACTCAAGCACGAGTTCCAACCCCCGTTGCTGTGATTTTCGATCTCCTTGCTCAAAGCACCTCTCGCAAAACTGCTTGGGGAGATTGTTCCTTGGTATGTGACTCCTCCATTGGTCCAATTAGTTTTTGTTCTAGTGCTTTATTCATTGAAAATTTGTGTTGCATAGGTGACCATGTTCTTGAGCTTGCATGTCAAATTTATATGGTTCCAAGTAGTTCCAATGCTTTATATAGGCTCTAGGCACTTGTAGGAGTTGATGCTATCAATTTTATTGAAGTTGGTTCACTTTTATTTGAAGTTACTAATTTTTTTTAGAAATTTCTCAGAGGAAGCAATATGTTTAGGAGGATGTTCCAAGGTGGCCCTTCAAGGAAGCAAGGTCCCAGGCTTGCAATACGTGATGCGGACGAGGAACCACCAAGAGATGCTCCTGTGAGGCCCTGTGAATGGCCTTCGGAAAATTTTATGAATCAAGTAGGAATCAAAGAAGAATTTAGCGCATATTTGCGCAACGCTGGTCTTGAGGACTTTGAAGCTGACAAATGCCCCCAGTGTCATGATCTCACAAGTTCATTTGTGAGGAGGTTTGAGTTTTCATCTTCGCGTAATTCTCCTTCAGTCATGTTTGACCTGTATGACGAATCTTATACCATGGACTTAGAGGATTTTACTTCTGCTTGCAAACTTCCATCATGGGGTAGTGTCAGGGATCCCCCTAAGTCTGAATATAGATACTTTCTTGCTAGAATAACTGTGGGGGAATCTAGAGATATAACACAAGCCACTTTAGGGAGCATTCACTTTCCTGCTATACATTATTTTGCTCTCTTTATAGGTAGATGCATTAATGCTAAGGATGAAGTATGTGACTTGTGTGCCCCTGATCTCAGCATTCTCAGAAGTGCTGTGTTAGGAGACCAATCTCATCATATGGGAGCCATCGTAGCTCATAGGTTGCATCAGAATAGACATAACGGAGATTTCTTTGGAGGACTTTATGCAACCCGCTTAGCTAATTTTCTTGAGATAGACATTCGTGAGGGTGATATGGAGTTGCCCCCTTCTTATTTAGATTTTGATTCTATGGTTCTCACCAGTTTGTTGAGAGGACAGAGCCACCTCTCCAGTATCGACTAATCTTTAACAAACGTCATGTAGTCCATATCGCTCTTCCTGCTCCTGCCTTCTTTGATTTTCAGACAAAAGGAAGATATATTATTACCAGAGAGGAGGCAGATGAATACGAGAGGAGAGCAGAGGCAGCTAGATGCTATACTGCAGCTCAGGAGGCGATAGCCACTGTGTCACAATATGACCCCAACTTTACTTACGGGTTCCAGGCCACCCTTGGAAATAGACCAACTTAGGCCAAAAGCATAAGCTTGAGGGAGTATGTATTTCCCACCGACATTACATTTATGTTCACACACACTCATTCCTAGATGTCGGTGTTCATACTCTTTCACTGTAATATCCATGCTAGATTATTTTCTTTTTCCTGCTTTCTTCTTGTGTGTTTAATAAACCTGAAGAAAACAAAAAAAATTAGTGGTAGTTTATTTCTTTGCTGTAGTAATTAAAAAGGAAAACCCAAAAATATTTCCCATTCTTCTTTTGCTTGTTGGGAGCTTTCCCGTGTAAATAGTTTTTCTTCTCCTTTCTTTGGGGGTCGAGAAGATCATATTGAAAATGCTTAGTGGCTCTTATATGCATTATTGTTTATTTAACTTAGAGCCCATATTACTTGTCTTCTCTCTTGAGTTGAATGCTTGCAGATTCCAGCTTAGTCCAATGCACGTGCACTCCTATTATTATACACATCGTTCGGTCGTGCAAGTGAAAGGCAATAATGATGATATATGATGGACTTATTGGGATGAGAAAAGCTGGTATGAACTCGATCTCTCTTGTTTTTGTAAATATGATGATTCATCCTTCCTGAGTTAGCTATTATGAAGTAAGCATATTTGCAATGACATTTAGAGATTATAATTACTTGTGCCATGCTTGATTAGCTATGAGTTATAATGGTTTACCTTGCGTGCCAACATGCTATTAGAACGATCATGATGTGGTATGATGGGATGGATCCTCCTTTAAATGAATTAAGTGACTAGACTTGGCACATGTTCATGCATGTAATTGAATCAAATCAACATAGCCTTCATGATATTTATGTTCATGGTGGATTATATCCTACTCATGCTTGTATTCGGTGTAAATTAATTTTGATGCATGTTTACGACTGTTGTCGCTCTCCCAGTTGGTCGCTTCCTAGTCTTTTGCTAGCCTTCACTATACCTTCCTATATGCGGTATTTACCTGCCGTTCCAAGTAAATTTGTATGTGCCAAACTCCAAACCTTCAAATGAAATTCTGTTTTGTATACTAGAGCAACTCATGTTCCAACTAGGGCTGCCCTTATCTTCCATGTTAGGTGGTTATTCTCAAGAGGGGTGGACTCCGCTCCTCATTCACGAGAAAATGGCTAGTCACCGGGATGCCTAGTCCCATGCTTTATGCAAACTAAATGAAAATAACTGCAAACTAAACTCCCCCTGGGACCCGTTGAATGTTGGAGGCACTCGTTGTTTCGAGCAAGCCATGGATTGATGCTTGTGGAGGAGGGGGAGTATAAACTTTACCATTCTGTTTGGGAACCTCCTATAATTTGTTTAGCATGGAAGATATCTTCATCTCATAGTTGTTGCGTTGACAGCAAAAGTATGCCGCTCAAAATGTTATTCAATCTCTATTTTAAAAATGAGCTCTCGCACCTCTACAAATCCCTGCTTCCCTCTACGAAGGGCCTATCTATTTACTTATATGTTGAGTCATCACCCTTCTTATTAAAAAGCACCCGCTGGAGAGCACACTGCCGTTTGCATTCATTATTATTGGTTTATATTGGGTATGACTTGACTGGATCTCTTTTACCATGAATTACAATGTTTAGTCAGTCCTTGATCTTTGAAGGTGCTCTACATTTATGTTTTGCGGTCTCAGAAAGGGCTAGCGAGATACCATTTTGTTATATCATTTTATGATTATTTTGAGAAAGTGTTGTCATCCGAGTTTGGTTATTATAGCTCGCTAGCTGATTATGCTATTGATATGAGTAATTGTGAGACCTTTGTGTTATTGTTAGTATGGTTAGTCCAAAATATTTGCTGAAACTTGAATGCTAGCTTTTCATGTTTACAATAACAAGAGCAAATAGACTTTGTAAAAGTTTTTCTTTTTCTCTTTCAGTTTGTCAACTGAATTGCTTGAGGACAAGCAAGGGTTTAAGCTTGGGGAATTGATACGTCTCCGTCGTATCTACTTTTCCAAACACTTTTGCCCTTGTTTTGGACTCTAACTTGTATGATTTGAATGGAACTAACCCGGACTGACACTGTTTTCAGCAGAATTGCCATGGTGTTGTTTTATGTGCAGAAAATAAAAGTTCTCGGAACGACCTGAAACTCCACGGAATTCTAGGATAACTAATAAAAACTCCTCACCAAAGATGAAGACCAGGGGGCCCACACCCTGTCCACGAGGGTGGGGGCGCCCCCGCCCCCCCTGGGCGCCCCCCCTACCTCGTGGGCCCCCTGGTGGCCCTCCGACGCCAACTCCAACTCCATATATTGGCCTTCGGGGAGAAAAAAACCAGAGAGAAGAAATCATCGTGTTTTACGATACGGAGCCGCCTCCAAGCCCTAATCTCTCTCGGGAGGGCTGATCTGGAGTCCGTTCGGGGCTCCGGAGAGGGGGATTCGTCGCCGTCGTCATCATCAACCATCCTCCATCACCAATTTCATGATGCTCACCGCCGTGCATGAGTAATTCCATCGTAGGCTTGCTGGACGGTGATGGGTTGGATGAGATTTATCATGTAATCGAGTTAGTTTTGTTAGGGTTTGATCCCTAGTATCCACTATGTTCTGAGATTGATGTTGCTATGACTTTGCTATGCTTAATGCTTGTCACTAGGGCCCGAGTGCCATGATTCAGATCTGAACCTATTATGTTTTCATGAATATATGTGAGTTCTTGATCCTATCTTGCAAGTCTATAGTCACCTACTATGTGTTATGATCCGGCAACCCCGAAGTGACAATAATCGGAACCACTCCCGGTGATGACCATAGTTTGAGGAGTTCATGTATTCTCTATGTGCTTATGCTTTGTTCCAGTTCTCTATTAAAATGAGGCCTTAATATCCCTTAGTTTCCAATAGGACCCCGCTGCCACGGGAGGGTAGGACAAAAGATGTCATGCAAGTTCTTTTCCATAAGCACGTATGACTATATTCGGAATACATGCCTACATTACATTGATGAACTGGAGCTAGTTCTGTGTCACCCTATGTTATGACTGTTACATGATGAACCACATCCGGCATAATTATCCATCATTGATCTGGTGCCTACGAGTTTTCCATATACTGGTTCTCGCTTATTTACTTTTCCGTTGTTACTGTTACAATCACTACAAAATACCAAAAACATTACTTTTGCTGTCTTTACTTTTGTTACTGTTACCACCACTATCATATTACTTTGCTACTAAACACTTTGCTGCAGATACTAAGTTTCTAGGTGTGGTTGAATAGACAACTCAGCTGCTAATACTTGAGAATATTCTTTGGCTCCCCTTGTTCGAATCAATAAATTTGGGTTGAATACTCTACCCTCGAAAACTGTTGCGATCCCCTATGCTTGTGGGTTATCAGTAGGTTACATGCATTATACAGCCAGCGAAAAAATTTAATTGGGCATAACATGGATTCATACTCCCTCCTTCCATCTATATAGGGCGTAATGCGTTTTTAAGACCGCCTTTGACTATTGACAAGATTAATAGTACTGACATGCACAATGTGACAATTATATCATTGAAAGCTCCTTTCACACATGAATTTAACTGTGTGCTTTGCATAAGTTGCATGTCATATATTATTGCTCTAATATTTTGTCAAAGTTAGCATCAAAAAATGCATTAGGCCCTATATAGATGGAAGGAGGGAGTAGCTTTGAATAGCATTTGTATAGTAAAACGGGGCAAGACTCTCTCTTTGTGTGGTGTGAATAGTTTTACTTTTTTCGTTTTCTTTATGGTTGAGGGAAGTGCGAATTGATTTGGTACGTACAAGTCCAATATTACACGTTAGGATTGTCCCTAAAATTCAACACGCGCCTTGTTATATCCCGAAAATTCAGATATCCTGCTCCCAAAACTGGCGCCTTCACAACCCGCGCCTTCCTATCCCGAAATTACAATGCGCGTGAAAACTCCCTCCAGCTGCCAAATCCCGACACGCGAAATCCCCCTTCTAACCCTGAGCCGAAAGGGCCGCTAGTTCAAATCGGTGGGGGTACTTTTGTAACACACCCTACATTTTGTACAAGTGTGTCCCTAAGTCATGGTTCACCCCCTCCCATCGGCTCCTTTTCGCCATTCAAAATCCCAGGCCACCATAACCTCTCTGCTCCAGCCGCAAAACCCCACCCTCCTCCGTCCGCCACCTCACCGCTGCCCAGCCGGAGCCTCTTCCCTGACGATGTTGTACACCACAACAGCTCGACGTCCCTCGTCCACCTCCCCGGATGAGGATTCGTCGTCCATCTCGTCATCCCGCCAGTTCAGCCACCCCGTCCTCCACCTCCAAGGAGCTGCTCCGACGATCGCCTCGTCTTAACCTGCTCTACCGGAACCGCAACATCCTCACTGACTCCTCGGAAGAAGCCAAGGCCTACTCGACGCCACCAAACAGGTTGTACACTCATTGCATCGCACCTTCTCCTTAACTTGACCTCCCAGCGTCGACGGTGCTTCATCCTGCACCCCCATGGAGTGACTACCTTGAAGCCGGTGTCGCGGGTGACATCTCCATGGAGGCTCTCCCCTAGTGCGAGGCCCCTTCAGCGGTGGCATCCATACCAGTCGGACTTGCTGCTGCTGCTCCGGCTCTCGCTCGCTCGCTCGCGCTACTGCTGCTGCTCCGGCTCTCACTCGCTCGCTCGCCCAGCTTCTTGCTCCGGCTCTCGCTCGCGCTGCTGCTGGTGCTCCGACTCTCACTCGCTCGTTTGCTCACCCAGCTGCTGCTGCTCCGGCTCTCGCTCGCTCACTCGCGCTGCTGCTGCTGCTCTCCCCCTTGCTTGTGCTGCTGCTCTGTGCCGATTTAGCTATACTTCAATTGACTGAATCGACTTTTGGGTCAGCCGATTTTTAGGGGGTGGGGGGGCTCGCCGGAGTTAAGGAAGAACCACCTGAAGTGGGGAGGGAGGCTCGCCGGAGAGGTACCCCACTATCTATTTTAGGTTTCAGGGTGGGGGCGAGGGGCGTAGAGGGCTGGCCGCGGTGGCGGGGCAGCGGTGGACCAGCGGTGGGGAGTTCTTTCGGGGCGGCGAGGAAGCGCTGGGGCCGGCGGTTCGGCCGGTGGTGGCTGGCGGCTCAGGGGGTGCAGGTTGAAGATGAACTACATGCCCTCCCTAAACTACATGTCAAGTGCCTCTCTGCTACCATTGCGTTCAGTTTCGACTGTAACATTGAGATTCCATAGTAAATTTCAGTTTCGATGGTTAAGTTTAGAGTCAACAGTTTTTACCTCATCTTTTGTAGTCAGGTGGTTTTTGGTGATGTAAATTTTACATCTATTTTACATCATCTATTGAAGATGCTATTAGAATCCCACTTGAGATTGACGATGTCTGTCTTGTGCTGCTTCAGCCTTGACTTCTTATGGCTCATCGGAGCTGCTCCAACGACAGAACGATCCATCACAACAGAGCAGTGCCCTGGACGCCGTCTACAGATTCCACGAATCTTCCTCCACACCTCCGACAACCACCTCTGCCTCAACTGCTTCAGCGACCAACCCAATGATGCTGAGGTCGACACGACTACGACAAAGAGGTTGTACACTTGTTGCATCACTTATTACTATACATTCATGTCGAGCCATTAGGGCTATTTTGGTTCAACGGAACAACATAACAATAGTGAATTTTCCTATGGCACTCTAGTATTCAATTATTCATGCATTTCGTTGAAAGGAATGGAGCAAAACATCCACCTGGACCTACTTTTCAAAATCCTATGCATGAAAACAAGACCAAGTGCATTAGTGGTAGAATAACATTCTAACTGTACACGCTTTCATATGGTTTCACTTTATTTTGACCATCTTTCTTTGCATTCCTCTGATCTTCCAATTCCTGTGAACCAAACACCCAAGTTGACAGAAATCGTGTGTTTACAAATGCTCTATTTACCATGTGCGTTCCTCTGGTGTTTTTCCTATCCCTGCGTTTTTAGAATCATGCAAGCCAAATGAGCCCTTATAGAATTACTTCAGTTACAGGTAGGTGTCGAAGGGAACTTTGTGTGGTTTGTCCTGCTCCTTCCGCGACGCCGTCCACCTCACCTGAGTTGCTCCATCGATAGAAGCATCCACCAAAACAAACATCACGACTCCCGACCGTCTTTCGCCGCCTCAAATCTCCTTCCCTGCCGCCGGCACCCACTGCAACGGCATCACCATCATCGACTCAGCAGATGAACCTGAGGATTACACGGTCCACAAGAGAGATCGCACTCTGTTGTTCCTACTTATGTTATGCATTGCTTAAAATTACCTGCTACTTTATCGTGTTGTTCACCTCCTGGACTCCAAGTCAGGTCCAAATTAATGTTCAAACTTGAGTTCTAAATTAGTTGTGGGGCACATATCAAGGCAGCAATGAATAGTATCTCTGTCTAATATCTGGTTCACCTAGGGTATGCCTATGTTGTTCATCTTGGGTGGGAAACAAATAGTAAAGCAATCATCAACTGTCTTTTTATTAAATTAAAGCAATCATCAGCCTGCTATCATTATTTTTGGATCCATCCACTGGTTGTTACCACCACTCTAAATTTCTGCATGCTCTCCTTACATAATCTCACCATATTTTTACGTATGCATGTCAGATATTGTACACAGTCATGCTTAACATGTAGAGAAAAGGAGAAGAGTTTTGCGCGGCAATACAATGTCATGCAGACATCGCTCCATGGTGGGTTCAATGACAAACCCGCCCCCTCTCCAGATTGTAATCCAGAGGAAGATATCTGTTCTGAGGCGGATTCAGACGCACCTGACCACTCCTATTTGCCCCCAAGGTGTTTGCTCTACCTTGGCATGATGATATTAGTCATATCATGCATATGTTGCCTTGCAGTGCCTATTTTTAACATCATATATGTCATCTGCTTAGTTTAGTCATGTTCTGTAATGCCACCTGTTTAGTTTCTATATCATATATGGGAATTATGCACTCTCATGTCTTTTAGCCAGCCATAATATATGTGAAATGTGCAATGCCATCCTGTTTAACAAGGCATCATATATTTGAATGATATCTCTTACATCCTTCATTACATTTCCATTTGTCGACAATGTTTATACATTAAACTACTCTTCCTGTGAATCAGCCATTTGGATGGGAGATGGAAAAATCTGGAGTGAAAACAAGGCCTTCATAGCAGATAGTGCTACCTGTTGAAGCAGATCTCGTGTTGGGTCCCGATAGCTCCTCAGAGATGGATTCAGAGACAGATGACAAGTCCTATTCCCCCACCGAGGTGTATGCTCTAACTTGGCACAGTTATAGTGCTCATATCATGCATATGGTGTCTTGCATTGCATAGTTTAGACATCATATACACAATATTCAACACCATGTTCTTAGTTCAGACATCTTATGGAATGCCCTCTGTTTAGAATATAAATCACATATGTGAATTAAATGATGTGATCCTGATTACTTAGATAACATGTAGGTGGATTATGTCATGCGATCCTGTTTAGTTATTCATCATATCTTTGAATTATGTTATGCTATGCTATCCAGTTTAGATAGACATCATATATGTGAAATTATGTCATGCTATCCATTTTAGTTAACCAATATACATGTCAACTATTTCATGCCCTCTTTTTTCCACACTATCTATTGCATCTATCTCTCATACAATGTCTGTACATTCAACTACGTTTCCTGTTTATCAGCCATTTGAATTGGAGTGGGTGATGCCAGTATCTAGCGGACTAAAAACACGGTCTTCAAATAAGATAGTGCTACCTCTTGGTGGAGATAGCACCCCAGTTGTACATGCACGAGAACCAGCCCTACCACACATAACCCAAACTCTCGCAGATTGTACCCCTAATGCGATGGACAGAGAACCAGCTTCACCCAATATAACCCCAACCCCAGCAGATAGTAACCCAGTTCCTGTTGACACAACACCATCTCCACCATAGAGCTCCCAAACAAGAGCAGTTAGTAAGGCAGCTCCAGTGCCCAAAGGGCCAGTACTACCACGGCGAACCCCAACTCCACCAGTTAGTACGCCTATTCCTGTGGAGGAAGCACAACCAGCTAGTTTTAGTTTAGCATCTATCGCATTTGATGTTGTTAAATCCTATGTGCGTATCTTCCCATCTTGGAAATATTATACTGAAGATGAAGGAAAAATGCTACTTGCAGGTGTTTGTCCAGGAGTTATGTGTAAGTAATATTATTCATGGCAATTACTTTGCTTTGTCCGATACATCCTGCCTCCATGATGGTTATAATACAACAAATTTTCCCATTTTTGTCTATAGAGAAGGACCGATTTGGAAACTCAGGATGAGGTAACCTGTGCTAATACCTCTGCTATCTTCAAGAATGCTTGGTGGCAGTATTGGACTTACCTAAAGAAAACATACTTCACCGGCAAAGAAACTCATCAAATTCCCTTACGTTCTCCTGAGACACATTTACTGGACGATGACTGGGAACGCCTAGTTCTGTATTGGTCCCGAACCAAGAATGTGGAAAGGCCTATGAGCTCATTTTCTATTTTGAAGTACTATATTCTTGCGTCTTATTGTACTATGTTCATGTAGAACAAGTGCTTAAACCTGAAGAACAACTGTTCTAATTTAAGATTCCATTGCTATCATAGTTCAAAAAAGCGATAGGTGTTAATTGTGCATTTTGCCACCGCCTTGCGCTTTACTGACCAAAGTGAATGCTTATGTGCCAGTTATGCACAGAATAAGCTTAGTTATGCACAATGCGTTTTGCCAACGCCTAGAGCCTAGGCGCGCTTAAGCGCTCACTTAGGCGCGCCTTTTTTAACTATGATTGCTATCGTGCATACTGTTTTGCTCTTGTATCACTGTATTTACTCATACAAACTTATTTTTAAATTGAAGGATCCAATCGAAACTCCAATGGCACAGCAGGTATGTTCATGCATGTTTCTTTAACAGGTTTGCTCTTATCAATAGCTCTATTGATTTCAATTTGAATTGTGTATACAGTTGACTTCTCATATTATGCACATTACTAGCATCACAACAGAGCCAATAGTGTTGTTGTACATGTAGACCCGTGGTACCCATCTGAAATCTTGTTGTGCCGTGTAGTTTCCCGGGCTTTGTATTCTTTCACTGCTGCTTTGTCTTGAACTGATATGATTTGAACCGTGTCTCTATTTTGATTTGGCAAGACAATGCAGTGACCATAGGACATAGATATATGTTTGTTTGATGCTTTTATTATGTACTAGTACTTGGCAATAGAAGACTTGGTAGTTTAATCATGTCCACCTTACTAATGAACTGGTTCACCGAAATGAGTTTCATATACTAGTACATGCTAAACCTGTTATGTGTCTGCTTGTTTCTTATTTTAGAATGCTGACAGAATATTGGGGAAGAGTGCCTTATTAAGCAACGGTAAAGTAAGTAATGCAGATAAGGTTTAGGGTAGTGAGACATCCTTGTTAGTCTCCAACAAAGTTGATAAAACAGCTAAGGAAGACTATCTTGAAGATAGTGAGACAACCCCAAAGTCCTGTCTTGGTTTAGTGTTCGAGTTACTGGCCACTACCGCTTGCACAAGCTATTCAAACTCACTATATGAATCAGTTCGGTTTCTTGAGCCTCAACTACAAGCTGAAAGACATCGATCAGCTGTGCTACGACAAGAAGCAGAAGGACTGCGGAAGTCCCTGGAGCATTCAGATACATACTTTCTGGTGCAACAGCAAGCGTTGGAGGATTTTAGCGCCAAACAGGACAAAGCTAATAAGCTTGCTAAGCTTATTGCCAGCATGGTGGATACCTAGGATAACGTTTCTTGAGCTCTTATAAAGTTGTTTCAGTTATGCTCTTGTTTTTCTACCGCGTTTATTTGCAATGGTGGTCAATTTTGACGGCCAGTGTATGTAATATGCTACTTTGTTCCCTATATTTGCACTGGTGGCAAACTTTGATGCCAAGTGGATGTAATATGTGTAATAGTGGTAATAGGCTAGCATTAATTGCTTGCTTATTTATTTCCTTATTGTCTTGTTTAGTTGTTTGCTTGTAGTCACTACAGTTCTTTTTCTATGTTTTTCTAGTGGCCACAATAACCTATTTTTGGTAACTAGGCCACAATAATAATGGCAACACACGGACTATTGTAACCATGGGCCTCCTGCAGGCTGTATGATCCATGGGCCTTCTAAGGGCCGTAGGATCCATTGGTCTTCTATATGGGCCATAGGATCCCTGGGCCTTCTACAGGCCGCAGGATCCATGGGCCTTCTATGGGTCGTCTGATCCACGGGCCTTCTAGGGCCATACGATCCATGGGCCTTCTACGAGCCGTACGATCCATGGGCCTTCTACGGGCCATAGGATCCATTGGTCTTTTATGGGCCGTATGATCCATGGTCCTTCTACGGGGCGTATAATCATTTCGCCAATCATGGGTCATACTATTCGTGGACCATAACTGGCCGTTAATAGGCCGTATTTGATAACTCAATGAAAACAGCCCAACGAGTTTTTTTACATGGAAATGGCCCAACGTATTAACAGGCCACAAACAGGCTGACTGTAACCATGGGCTGAATTTGGCCCACAAGCAGAAAATGACACTAACGGGCCGTAAGTAAGCGAATGCTGGAAATGAGCCCAAGAATAAATGGGCCCTGAGAAGGTTGAAAGATAACATGGGCCGGAAACGGCCCAATGGAATAATGGGCCGTTAATGGGTATAAAGTGATACACTGTTCATTACAGGCCAGTTTCACCATGGGCCGTTAATGGGCCAAGAGTTACAAAGGGCCTCATATGGGCCGAAAGACGTCATGGGCCATACATGGGTTGGGCTGGAATCATATTGGACGGCCCAGATGACGCTACTGGGCCTAATTCGGATAGGTCGTAACAGGCCATGGGTTAGCGGGCTGTAAATGGGCTATATGCGAACATGCCATTAATAGGCTTTCCGTGGGCCGGCCCGCCACCTTTTGACCAAGTCAAACAGGCCGACCTTTTCACATGAACGGGCCTCTGTTGGGCTGTGCCACGTGTTAACGTATCATAGGCGCCTTGGGTCCAATGAGTGGATGACATCTGTCCCAACGGTGAGCCGACACATGTTTTCCTCCAGCCAATGATCAGGGCTATTAACGGGTTATCGGATCCAAAACCAGACCCGATAGCTTAACGGTGTTCCGTTATGGTGGATGCCACGTGTCGGTCACCCTTGACAAAAGCACTTCTGTGACGCGCGATTTATCATCATGGAAGTTGACACTTCCATGATGATAATTTTGGTAATGTCAGGGAACACTTCTACGACAACACAGGTATGACTATCTTGATTCTGTCATAAAATCGTCATGGATGTACATGCATGACAGAAAACGTGACCAACTGTGACAAACACGTATCATCACGGAAGTGTATTTTTTTTGTAGTGACCTTCTATCACAGATCCGAAGGCAAGATATTCGTTGCTAAGAATGGATCCTTTCTAGAGAAGGAGTTTCTCTCGAAAGAAGTGAGTGGGAGGAAAGTAGAACTTGATGAGGTAATTGTACATTCTCCCGAATTGGAAAGTAGTTCATCACATAAATCAGTTCCAATGATTCCTACGCCAATTAGTGAGGCAGCTAATGATGATGATCATGAAACTTCAGATCAAGTTACTACCAAACCTCATAGGTCTTCCAGAGTGCGATCTGCATCAGAGTGCGATCTGCATCAGAGTGGTATGGTAATCCTATTCTGGAAGTCATGTTACTAGACCATGATGAACATACAGACTATGAGGAAGCAATGATGAGCCTAGATTCCACGAAATGGCTTGAGGCCATGAAATCTGAGATGGGATACATGTATGAGAACAAAGTGTGGACTTTGGTGGACTTACCCGATCATCGGCAAGCCATATTAAATAAATGGATCTTCAAGAGGAATACAGACACTGATAGTAGTGTTACTATGTACAAAGCTTGATTTGTCAAAAAAGGTTTTTGACAAGTTCAAGGTGTTGACTACAATGAGATTTTCTCAATTGTAGTGATGCTTAAATCCGTCCGAATCATGTTAGCAGTTGCCATATTTTATGAAATCTGGCAGATGGATGTCAAAACTGCATTCCTGAATAGATTTCTAGAAGAAGAGTTGTATATGATACAACCAGAAGGTTTTGTTGATCCAAAGGGTGCTAACAAAGTGTGCAAGCTCCAGCGGTCCATTTATGGACTGGTTCAAGCCTCTCAGAGTTGGAATAAATGTTTTGATAGTGTGATCAAAGCATTATGGTTTTATACAGACTTTTGGAGAAGCCTGTATTTACAAGAAAGTGAGTGGGAGCTCTATAGCATTTCTAATATTATATGTGGATGACATATTGTTGATTGGAAATGATATGGAATTTCTGGATAGCATAAAGGGATACTTGAATAAGAGTTTTTCAAAGAAAGACCTCGGTGAAGTTGCTTACATATTAGGCATCAATATCTATAAAGATAGATCAAAATGCTTGATAAGATTTTTCAATGAGTATATACCTTAACAAGTTTTTGAAAGAGTTCAAAATGGATCAGTGAAAGAAGGAGTTCTTGTTTGTATTACAAGGTGTAAAATTGAGTAAGACTCAAAGCCCAACCACGGCAGAAGATAGAAAGAGAATGCAAGTCATTCCTTATGCTTCAGTCATAGGTTCTATAAAGTATGCTATGCTATGTACCAGACCAATTATGTACCTTGCCATGATTTTGGCAAGGGGGTACAATAGTGATCTAGAAGTAGATCACTAGACAGCGGTCAAAATTATCCTTAATGAGGACTAAGGAAATATTTCTCGATTATGGAGGTGATAAAAGAGCTTGTCATAAAGAGTTACGTCGATGCAAGCTTTTACACCGATTCGGATGACTCTAAGTCTCAATCTGGATACATATTGAAAGTGGGAGCAATTAGCTAGAGTAGCTCCGTGCAGAGCATAGAATATTTGCAAAATACACACGGCTCTGAATGTGACAGACCCATTGACTAAACTTCTCTCACAAGCAAAACATGATCACACCTTAGTACTCTTTGGGTGTTAATCACATAGAGATGTGAACTAGATTATTGACTCTAGTAAACCCTTTTGGTGTTGGTCACATGATGATGTGAACTATGAGTCTTAATCACATACAGATGTGAATATTGGTGTTAAATCACATGGTGACGTGAACTAGATTATTGACTCTAGTGCATGTGGGAGACTGAAGGAAATATGCCCAAGAGGCAATAATAAAGTTATTATTTATTTCCTTAATTCATGATAAATGTTTATTATTCGTGCTAGAATTGTTTTAACCGGAAACATAGTACATGTGTGAATATATAGACAAAACATATAGTCCCTAGTATGCCTCTACTTGACTAGCTCGTTAATCAAAGATGGTTATGTTTCCTAACCATAGACATGTGTTGTCATTTGATTAACGGGATCACATCATTAGGAGAATGATATGATGGACATGACCCATCCATTAGCTTAGCATTATGATCGTGTCAGTTTCATTGCTGCTGCTTTCTTCATGACTTATACAAGTTCCTCAGACTATTCCATTATGCAACTCCCGAATACCGGAGGAACACTTTGTGTGCTACCAAACGTCACAATGTAAATGGGTGATTATAAAGGTGGTGTACATGTGTCTCCGAAGGTGTTTGTTGGGTTGGCATAGATCGAGATTAGGGTTTTCCACTCCGTGTTTCGGAGAGGTATCTCTGGGCCCTCTCGGGAATGCACATCACTATAAGCCTTGCAAGCAATGTGACTAATGAGTTAGTTACAGGATGATGCATTACTGAACAAGTAAAGAGACTTCTCGGTAATGAGATTGAAGTAGGTATTGAGATACCGACGATCGAATCTCGGGCAAATAACATACCGATGAAAAAGGGAACAACGTATGTTGTTATGCAGTTTGACCGATAAAGATCTTCGTAGAATATGTAGGAACTAATATGAGCATCTAGGTTCCGCTATTGGTTATTGACAGGAGATGAGTCTCTGTCATGTCTACATAGTTTTCAAACCCGTATGGTCCGCACGCTTAACGTTCGGTGACGATCGGTATTATGAGTTTATGTGGTTTGATGTACCGAAGGTAGTTTGGAGTCCCGGATATGATCACAGACATGACGAGGAGTCTCGAAATGGTCTAGAAATAAAGATCGATATTTTGGAAGACTATGTTTGGACATCGGAATGGTTTCGGGTGAGTTCTGGCATTTACCAGAGTATCGGGGGGTTACGGGAACCCCCCGGGTGGTGTATGGGCCTTATTGGGCCTCAGTGGGAGAGAGGAGGAGGCGGCCAGGTGGAGGGTGCGCCCCCCAAAGCCCAATCCGAATTGGGGGGGTCCTTCCGTCTCTTTCCCCCTTCCTTCCTCTCCTACTCCAACTAGGGAAGGAGGAATCCTACTCCCACCAGGGGTAGGACTCCCCCCTTGGGCGCGCCATGAGAGGGCCGGCCCTCCCCCCTCCACTCCTTTATATACGGGGGAGGGGCACCCCATAAACACACAAGTTGACAATTGTTTAGCCGTGTGTGGTGCCCCCCTCCACAGTTACACACCTCGGTTACATCGTCGTAATGCTTAGGCGAAGCGTGCCGGTAACTTCATCATCACTGTCACCACGCCGTCATGCTGACGAAACTCTCCCTCGAACTCAGCTGGATCTAGAGTTCGTGGGACGTCACCGAGCTGAACATGTGCAGATCCCGGAGGCGCCGTACCATTGCTGCTAGGATCGGTGGATCATGAAGACATACGACTACATCAACCGTGTTGTCATAACGCTTCCGCTTTCGGTCTACGAGGGTACGTAGACAACACTCTCCCCTCTCATTGCTATGCATCACCTAGAGATAGATCTTGCGTGATCATAGGAATTTTTTTAATACCGCGTTCCCCAACAGGATGAGCCTTCCGGGATTGAGGCTCTGGCTGCCGCGGCAGCAGAGGTCCAGGAGGAAGAGAGGGTTGAGGAGGTGAAGCAACCCGAGGAGGAGTGGCTCGCAACAGGCCCTCAAGGCCTCGAGCCGGCCCTGGACCTGCGCCCTCACAGGTGGGCCGCCAATCGTGGAGCAGCGGTTCCCGATCCTGCGCCCGTGGCCAAGAAGGTAAAGAAAACTTCCTCCAAGGGCAACAAGCCGGATGCAGTGCGACCGTGGACGTGTGTCATTTCGAGGTTATTTCCTTAGGAAGTGTCATTTGGAGAACAGGATGTTTCCTGATCTGCCCTCTGATTCCTCAAAGAGGCATATCTTATGCTTGGCCTTGTTCTGAATGCTGCAACATCGCTGGTCCGATGAACTGCCGTCCATGCACAAGTCAGGGGAAAACATTATCGAATTACGGGTTCCGTAAACCCTTGAAAGGTTCAAACTCTGGGGTGTGTGTGGAAATCTCAACCTACCCAGCCTGCCTACTCGAGAGCCTCTAGATCCTCGCACGACAAGCTCGAAGAGACAGAGACACAACAGTTTATCCTGGTTCGGGCTACCTTGCGGTGTAATACCCTACTCCAGCATTTTTGGTGGATTGCCTCGAAGGACTGGTGATGAACTAGTATAGTGGATGAAATGGCCTCAGGAGGTGATGTGTTCTTGAGCTCAAGAGAGCTGGTGGGATCTGAACTAGATGCCTGTTCCCTACTAGATGCTTGTTCTCCACCAGTTGCCCTGTCTATGGTGGTGGCTAAGTCCTATTTATAGCGGCCTTGGTCCTCTTCCCAAACGTTGGCGGGAAGGGATCCCACAACGACCGGGTTTGAAAGGGGACAAGTAGT
Organism: Triticum aestivum; assembly: GCF_018294505.1. Classification (NCBI taxonomy): domain Eukaryota; kingdom Viridiplantae; phylum Streptophyta; class Magnoliopsida; order Poales; family Poaceae; genus Triticum; species Triticum aestivum. Next base: position 572,200,524 of record NC_057804.1, on the reverse strand, counting down.
ACAGCTTATCCTGACAAAAGTAGTCTTCGCCTGCGAAAAGCCTCTGGTCATGACGCTGTGGTGGGCTCGGTGATGACCTCCGCCCTGCTGTCCTGGCGGCCTTGGTCTTGTTGCACCAGAATGGAAACCTTTGGTTGATTCCTCGGGACTCTACGCCAGTGGCTTGCCTCCCTTCCACCAAAGAGGAAACTGGCGCTCTGCACCCACTGGCGCCCGCCTTGCCTTGGTCGTCATGGCTCACGTCAGCTGAGTCTCATGAGGTATACCTTGCATAGAACTCTCTGCCCTCGGGAGCCAGCCTGAGGAGGCCGATCCCCTCGGGGGTCTTGGTGTTGTCCGCTTCGCGAGGCTTGGCCCCTCGCAACGGTCTTGAGCTGTTGATGTCGAAACCGGGTCGTACCAGGCCATTGATGGAGCCATGTGGTGGGCCGCAGGAAGGAAAGTCTCGATACCCCATATATAGAACACCGGCAGTAGCCCCCGAGCCCAAGGCACGCTCGAACTTGGCTTCCAGGCAAAGCCAAGGGGCAAGTGCAGAGTGCCGCGGGCCCTAACCACCTGTGGCCTTTATGACGCGTGGCGATTGATGGGACGTGGGCGTCTCCACTTCCCCACGCTGCCTCGACAACTGTTCGACCTGACGGAATGATGCGGCATGCAGAAGATCATCATGGCGCGAGGTCGTGGAGGCTAGCAATTGGCCTTCCTTGGCTATAAATGAGGGGGGGGTAGCAGAACCCCCCGCTCATCTCTCCTTCGTCTTGCTGCCGTCTACTTCTCTCCTTCTTCATCTAACTCCTATGGCGTCGCCGAGGATGTTTTCGGTGGCCGAGAAGGGGAAGGCTTCCAAGGAGGGACCAGCCTCCCCGCCTCCCAAGAGAGGCTGCGGCCGTCCCCGTAAGCATCCCGTGACTCCTGCGGCGGCCCCTAGGGGGCGCGGGCGCGCACCCCCTAGAGACGACGCTTCTCTTGGTGCTCGTGGTGGCACCCCTCCTCACGGCGGGGGCCACCGGCTTCGGAGCAGCCCCCATGACGAGGGGAGGCGTAGCATGATTGTGCGTCCGCCTCGGTCGCGCTTTTCCCCGCTCGACGTGCTCCCTGAATTTGTGGTGTGGTCGGAGAGCCTGATCAACACCTCACTCCGGCTCCCGCATTTCTTCTCCGGCGAGCTTCCATCCCCGGGCCTCGATGGTGTTAGGCTGCAGGCCGACGGATGCTGCAGCAGAGCTTCATGGGTTGGGACTGAAGTCACCGCCTCCGGCAGCATGGTCCTGACCCGCGGCTGGAAGACGTTTGCCCGCGCATGCGGCCTGGGTGGAAGGTGCACCCTTCACTTCAAGTACAATGGTCTGGCGACCCTCTACATGAAGGTGTTCAGGGAGGACGGCCGTCGCATGGGGTGCTGCCTGGAGGATGGCAGCGATGATGAGGGTGGCGAAGGTGAGCTTGGCCTTGGTGGCGCACGCTCTTCTTCTCGTGACGGCAGCTCTTCCTCAGACGAGAGCTCGAGCAGTGGTGGCTACGATTGGCCCCCATGTTGTCGCGCTCGGGTCGAGGATGTCGGTGGTTCATCCTCCCGTAGTGCTCCAGTGAAGCTAGAGAGAAGCCCGACGTGAGTCTGGGGGCCGCAAAACTTGGACTCAAGACCGGCCGCCGCCCCAGGTCGCCTATGGGGGAACTGGTGGAGCGTCTGGCCACATTGGGGCGCTGCTTGAGGATGCGGCGCTGGTGCCGGGTTCGTACGCCCTCGGGACTTCTTTATTTAGCCTTTCCTTTCTCCTGTAATTCGAAAAAAGGTGGTGTACCCCTCGGGGGCGTGTAATGAACTATGGCAGTTATCCCCTTTATGCTATGCTTGTATGATGTTGTGTTGTAACGTTTGCGCTCTGAATAAGCCAGGGTAGGGAAACTTAGCTTAATATGTGTGCAGTAGCTTTTCACCCCGCGAAGACCTGGCTCCGGGTACTCAACGAGGCCCCCTTCCTGGGGAGCTAAAGGTCACAAACCTCGAGAGATGCCTCGGGGTCTCAGGAGCCGCCACGGAACCGCTGTAGGGCTGCTTTTAAAGGAAGAAAAACTGACGAGCACCCCTCTCCTCCTTATGTGAGCCCCCCGTCATATATTAGCTCTGGCTTAATGCACCGCGTCGTGCTACCTGGGGGGGCACGGATATGAGGGGTGCTGATGCCTGTGAGCTTGACCGAGGGCTCCTCATGAGGACAAGGCCGAAACACCAGGGCAGCGGGGGTTCGGCGCGGTGTGCGCATATGAGGGTAAGCCCGAGGCGCACACACCTGCCTAGCCCCCACACGCGAGGCGCGCAAGGGAAAGTGACGGACAACTGCCACCTCTCTCCTGTCCTCAGGCAAAAAACAACCGAGCGAGGAAGAAATTAACTGGGCGAACCAAAACACGAGAGCACCAAATCCATTGAAAGATCACTAAAAACTACAAGCAACTTCGGAAAGCAAATGAATAGCCGCGTCCGGCACCTAATCTAGTCTTCTCACCAGCGCGGAGCTAAGTGCTGCCACTAAGACATGGGAGGGAGCCCCCATGAGGCCCCGGGGCGACTTTCAGGTGACTCCGGGGCATGTACAGCCTCACTCATTTTTACGTGAGAGTGTCACGAGCGAAGACCTTCATAGGCCAGAGCCTTGCTTCATAGGCCGGAGCCTTTCTTTAGGGGTAGAACTTTCGGAGGTGCTTGAGTTCCAGGCATTCTGGATGGGGACCCCGTCCTGTGTCTCCAGGCGCGCGGCGCTAGGCCTGGAGACACGGGCAATCCTAGACGGGCCCTCCCACATGGGAGAGAGCTTGTGCAGCCCTTCCCTGGAGAGTACCCGCCTCAGGACGAGGTCGCCCACCTCTAACGTCGTAGAGCGGATTTTGCGGCAGTGATAGCGCCGCAGCGCCTGCTGGTACCTTGCCGCCCGGAGTGAGGCTTGACGGCAGCATTCCTCCACCAGCACGAGATCCATCCCCCGCTGGCGTCCTGACGCGCCTCGTCGAACACTAGGACCCGCGTGGAGAGATGCCTAACCTCGTGCGGGAGAACCGCCTCTGCTCCATAGACGAGGAAAAATGGCGTCTCTCCCGCTGGCTTGGTCACGGTGGTGCAGATAGACAACATCATGGACTGTAGCTCATTGAGCCAGCCCCTGCGGCAGGCCTCGAGCTTATTATTGAAGGTTCTTGTCTTGAGGCCCCTCATGACTTCTGCATTAGCTCGCTCGACCTAGTCATTGCTCAGGGGGTGCGCCAATGAGGTGTAGCATATCTGCGTTCCAAGGTTAGCACAATATGTTTTGAAAAGGTTGCTAGTGAACTGCAAGCCATTGTCAGTGATGATGCGGTTAGTAACCCCAAACCAGCTCACGATTCCCTTGATGAACTTGACGACCGATCCAGCTGGAATGGTGCGAACAGCCTCTACCTCCGCCCACTTGGTGAATTTGTCGATGGCAACATAGAGGTATTGGTAGCCCCCTGGCGTTCGAGAGAACGGCCCCAAGCTGTCCAGCGCCCAGACCGCGAACGGCCATGTGAGCGGGATTGTCTGGAGGCCCTGCGCGGGCTGGTGAATTTGCTTGGCGTGGAACTGGCATGCCTCATAGGAACGCACCAGCTCTATGGCGTAGTTGAGCGCGGTGGGCCGGTAGAAGCCACTGCGGAACGCCTTGCCCACCAGAGTGCGTGACGAGAAATGGTGCCCGCATTCCCCACCATGTATGTCCGCTAGCAGCTCAAGCCCCTGTTCCCTAGAGATGCACCGCAACAAAACGTCATTGGGCCTCTTGAGATATAACTCACCGTCCTGGATGCAGTAAGCAGTGGCTTGATGAGCCACGCACTCGGCATCCTCCTCCTTCTCTGGAAAGGTCCCTCGAAGTAGGTACGCCTTGAACTCTTCAGTCAAAACCCCTCCTGAGGTTCAAATGCCAGCAGCAGGCGGGCCCCTATGGGATGGCTGCAAGCTGGGGCGCCAGTCATAGGTGCCTGAGGCAGATCCTCCTGAGGCGGTGCTGAAGTCGCAGTGGGGGGAGCCACAGATGGCTTGAAGAGCCGCTCCTCAAACATCCCCGGTTCTTGGGGGGCCTTTAGGAGGCTCTCTTGGTTATGTCGTCCACCTCCTTGTTCGTCCCTCGCGGTGCTACCTCTGGAGCATGCGTTGGTTTTTCCCTTGAAGAGGAAAGGGTGATGCAGCAAAGTAGCGTAAGTATTTCCCTCAGTTTTGAGAACCAAGGTATCAATCCAGTAGGAGGCTCCTCAAAAGTCCCACGCACCTACACAAACAAACAAGAACCTCGCAACCAACGCGATAAAGGGGTTGTCAATCCCTTCACAGTAACTTGCGAAAGTGAGATCTGATATAGATAATATGATAAGATAAATATTTTTGGTATTTTTATGATATAGAGTGGAAAGTAAAAGATGCAAATAAAAGTAGATGGAAAAGTTATATGATAAAAGATAGACCCGGGGGCCATAGTTTCACTAGTGGCTTCTCTCAAGATAGCATAATTATTACGGTGGGTGAACAAATTACTGTCGAGCAATTGATAGAAAAGTGCATAGTTATGAGAATATCTAGGCATGATCATGTATATAGGCATCATGTCCGCAAAAAGTAGACCGACTCCTGCCTCCATCTACTATGATTACTCCACACATCGACCGACTCCTGCCAGCATCTAGAGTATTAAGTTCATAAGAACAGAGTAACACATTAAGCAAGATGACATGTTGTAGAGGGATAAACTCATGCAGTATGATATAAACTCCATCTTTTTATCCTCGATGGCAACAATACAATACGTTCCTTGCTGCCCCTACTGTCACTGGGAAAGGACACCGCAAGATTGAACCCAAAGCTAAGCACTTCTCCCATGGCAAGAAAGATCAATCTAGTAGGCCAAACCAAACTGATAATTCGAAGAGACTTGCAAAGATAACCAATCATACATAAAAGAATTCAGAGGAGATTCAAATATTTATCATAGATAAACTTGATCATAAATCCACAATTCATCGGATCTCGACAAACACACCGCAAAAAGAGTTACATCGAATAGATCTCCAAGAAAAGGAAGGAGAAATTTGTATTGAGAATCAAAGAGAGAGAAGAAGCCATCTAGCTAATAACTATGGACCCGAAGGTCTATGGTAAACTACTCACAACTCATCGGAGAGTCCATGGTGGTGATGGAGAGGCCCTCCGTGGTCTATTCCCCCTTCGGCGCAGAGCCGGCGAAGGTTCCAAATCTCGCGGATACAGAAGGTTGCAGCGGTGGAAATAATTTCTCGTGGTGCTCCTGGATGTTTTCGGGGTATGTGGATATATATAGGTGAAGGAAGTCTGTCAGGGGAGCCACTAGGGGCCCACGAGGCAGGGGGCGCACACACCCTTACTGGGCACGCCGGCCACCCTCGTGGCCGCCTCGGCTACTTCTTGACGTCCACTCCAAATCTCCTGGATTGCGTTTGTTCCAAAAAGATCAATCCCGAAGGTTTCATTCTGTTTGGACTCCGTTTGATATTCCTTTCGTTCGATATACTGAAATAGGCAAAAAAACAGCAATTTAGGCTGGGCCTTCGGTTAGTAGGTTAGTCCCAAAAATGATATAAAAGTGTAAAGTAAAGCCCATAAACATCCAAAACAGTTAATATAATAGCATGGAACAATCAAAAATTATAGATAGATTGGAGACGTATCAAGCATCCCCAAGCTTAATTCCTGCTCGTCCTCGAGTAGGTAAATGATAAAAACAGAATTTTTGATGTGGAATGCTACCTAGCATAATTCTCAATGTAATTCTCTTTATTGTGGCATGATTGTTCAGATCCAAATGATTCAAGATAAAAGCTTATAAAACATAAAAATAGTAATATTTTGAAACATACTAGCAAATAATCATGTCCTATAAAAATAGCATAGCCAAAGAAAGCTTATCCCTACAAAATCATATAGTTAGGCCATGTTTCATCTCTATTACACAAAATACTCCCCTTATGCATAACCCCGATGACGAGCCAAGAAATTGCTTCATACTTTTTAACGCGCTTCAGCCTTTTCAATTCTTACGCAATACATGAGCGCAAGACACGGACATAGCGATATGCGTGGTATGTGGTGGTGGTTATGAAGACAAAGAGGGAGAAGATAGTTTCACATCAACTAGGCGTATCAACGGGCTATGGAGATGCCCATTAATAGATATCAATGTGAGCGAGTACGGATTGCCATGCAACAGATGCACTAGAGCTATAAATATATGAGAACTCAACAACAGAAACTAAGTGGGTGTGCATCCAACTTGCTTGCTCACGATGACCTAGGGCATTTTGAGGAAGCCCATCATTGGAATATACAAGCCAAGTTCTATAAAGAAAAATTCCCACTAGTATATGAAGGTGACAACATAGGAGACTCTCTATCAAGAATATCACGGTGCTACTTTGAAGCACAAGTGTGGTAAAAAAGATAGTAGCACTGTGCCTTCTCTCTTTTTCTCTCATTTTTTTTATTTTTTATTTTGGTGGGCTTCTTTGGCCTCTTTTTTTATGGGCTTCTTTGGCCTCTTTTATTTTTATAAAGTCCGAAGTCTCATCCCTACTTGTGGGGGAATCATAGTCTTCACCATCCTTTCCTCACTTGGGACAATGCTCTAATAATGAAGATCATCACACTTTTATTGATTTACAACTCAAGAATTACAACTCAATACTTAGAACAAAATATGACTCTATGTGAATGCCTTCGGCGATGTACCGGGATATGCAATGAATCAAGAGTGACATGTATGAAATAATGAAGGTGGCCCTGCCACAAATACGATGCCAACTACATGATCATGCAAAGAGCAATATGACAATGATGGAGCGTGTCATAATAAATGGAACGGTGGAAAGTTGCATGGCAGTATATCTCAGAATGGCTATGGAGATGCCATAATAGGTAGGTATGGTGGCTATTTTGAGGAAGGTAAATAATGGGTTCATAATACCCGCGAAAGTTGCGCAGCATAATAGAGACTAGCAAAGTGGAAGGGTAAGTGTGCGTATATCCATGGACTCACATTAGTCATAAAGAACCATATACTTATTGCAAAAATTTATTAGCCCTCGAAGAAAATTACTACTATGCATGCCCCTAGAGGGATAGATTGGTAGGAAAAGACCATCGCTCGTCCCCGACTGCCACTCATAAGGAAAGCACTCAAAGAGCACCCCATGCAACAAATTTGTCACACAACTTTTACCATACGTGCATGCTACGGGACTTGCCAACTTCAACACAAGTATTTCTCAATTTCATAATTACCCAACTAGCATGACTCTAACATTATTACCTTTATATCTCAAAACAATTATCAAGCATCAAATTGATCATAGTTTTAATGCACTTTCTATGATAGTTTTTATTACACCCAACTTGGATGTTCATCATTCTAGGACCAAATTTATGACCATAGCAAATACCATGCTGTTCTAAAATACTCTCAAAATAATATAAGTGAAGCATGAGAGATCAACAATTTATTCAAAATAAAGCCACCGTCGTGCTCTAGAAAATATAAGTGAAGCACATAGAGCAAAACTATCTAGCTCAAAAGATATAAGTGAAGCACATAGAATATTCTAATAAATTCTAAATCATGTGGTTCTCTACAAAAAGGCGTGTACACCAATGATTATTGTGGTAAACTAAAAATAAAAGAGTCATGTCATACAAGATGCTCCAAGCAAAACACATATCATGTGGTAAATAAAAATATAGCTCCAAGTAAAGTTACTGATAGACGAAGACGAAAGAGGGGATGCCTTCATGCCTTCCAGGGAATCCCCAAGATTAGGCTTCTGGTTTTCCTTGAATATCTTGGGGTGCCATGGTCATCCCCAAGCTTAGGCTTTTGCCACTCCTTATTCCATAGTCCATCAAATCTTTACCCAAAACTTGAAAACTTCACAACACAAAACTCAACAGGAAATCTCATAAGCTCCGTTAGTGCAAGAAAGAAAAACCACCACATAATGTACTGTAATGAACTCATTATTTCTTTATATTGGTGTTAAAACTACTGTACTCCAACTTATCTATGGTTCATACCCCCCGATACTATCCATAGATGCATCAAAATAAGCAAACAACACACGAAAAACTGAATCTGTCAAAAAAAAGAATAGTCTCTAGCAATCTGTAACTTTAGAATACTTCTGGAACTCCAAAAATCCTACCAAAATAGGAAGTCCTAGGTAATTTGTCTATTGATGTACAGCAAAAAGAATCAACGCAAAATCACACCTCTGTGATTTATTGAATTTTATCTCGTGCATGCAAAGTTTCTGTTTTTCAGCAGAATCAAATTAACTTTCACCCAAGGTTATCCTATAGGTTCTACTTGGCACAAACACTAATTAAGACATAAAATACATCTAACCAGAGACTAAATAAATTATTTATTACTAAACAGGAACAAAAAGCAAGGAACAAAAATAAAATTGTGTTGACTCCCAACAAGCACAATCGTTTAACGCCCCTAGCTAGGCATAAAAGCGAGAATAGATCTATGTATTGCCATCGTTGGCATTCAATTCCTCAATAGAGCACTTATAACCCAAAGAAGTTTCTTTATTTTTGGTAATGATTAAATTCTTAGGCAAGGAATCAAGATACTCGTTTGTAACAAAATGTTCCTTAATAAAAGCAAGGAAATCGGAATGAACGCTTGTTGATTTGAGATCCACATTTTCCCTATAAGATTCACCTTTGTTTTTAGGAACATACATTAATTTAGCAATTTTTGTAGGAGGAGTTGGAGTATTTTTCATGGATGAAAAGGCAGACCCTAAATTAGTAATAATATCCTCTAGTTTACCGATTCTTGTGGAATCTTGATTTATCCTTTCATTAACTATAGGTTCCTTTTCTTTAAAACTTTTCAAAGTATTTCCAACCTTAGATCCATATTGAGTAATTTGATTATGGATATTTTTATCCAAATTTTCAATTCACTCAACAGTAGCAACTTTATTTTCAATAATTTCAAGCCTTTGCATCACATGTTCTAAAGTTAAAACTGTTCCGTTAACTAAAAGAGGCGGTAAACTGAACAAATCTGTCATGGCATTGTAAGCATCAAAAGTATGGCTACCCAAAAAATTCCCTCCGGTAATGGTATTAAGAATATATCTATTACAAGGGGTAATGCCTACATAAAAATTGCAAAGAAGAACGGAAGTGGATTGCTTCCTAGTAGATCTATTTTGAGCATTGCAAATTCTATGCCAAGTATATTTTAGGTTTTCTCCCTCCCTTTGTTTAAAATTAAGAACTTCGTGATCGGGAGTACTAATGATGATAGGAGGACTAGCCATGATAACGAGATATAACTAACACACGAGCACACGAAAGGAAAGCGAAAGAGAGGAGAACGGGAAAGAGAGGGTGAAAAAACGGCAAGGGTGAAGTGGGGGAGAGGAAAACGAGAGGCAAATGGCAAATAATGTAATGCGAGGGAGATGAGTTTGTGATGGGTACTTGGTATGTCTTGACTTGAGCGAAGACCTCCCCGGCAATGGCGCCAGAAATCCTTCTTCCTACCTCTTGAGCATGCGTTGGTTTTTCCCTTGAAGAGGAAAGGGTGATGCAGCAAAGTAGCCTAAGTATTTCCCTCAGTTTTGAGAACCAAGGTATCAATCCAGTAGGAGGCTCCTCAAAAGTCCCACGCACCTACACAAACAAACAAGAACCTCGCAACCAACGCGATAAAGGGGTTGTTAATCCCTTCACGGTAACTTGCAAAAGTGAGATCTGGTAGAGATAATATGATAAGATAAATGTTTTTGGTATTTTTATGATATAGATTGGAAAGTAAAAGATGCAAATAGAAGTAGATGGAAAACTTATATGATAAAAGATAGACCCGGGGGCCATATGTTTCACTAGTGGCTTCTCTCAAGATAGCATAATTATTACGGTGGGTGAACAAATTACTATCGAGCAATTGATAGAAAAGTGCATAGTTATGAGAATATCTAGGCATGATCATGTATATAGGCATCACATCCGCAACAAGTAGACCGACTCCTGCCTGCATCTACTACTATTACTTCACACATCGACCGACTCCTGCCTGCATCTAGACTATTAAGTTCATAAGAACAGAGTAACGCATTAAGCAAGATGACATGATGTAGAGGGATAAACTCATGCAATATGATATAAACCCCATCTTTTTATCCTCGATGGCAACAATACAATACGTGCCTTGCTGCCCCTACTGTCACTAGGAAAGGACACCGCAAGATTGAACCCAAAGCTAAGCACTTCTCCCATGGCAAGAAAGATCAATCTAGTAGGCCAAACCAAACTGATAATTCGAAGAGACTTGCAAAGATAACCAATCATACATAAAAGAATTCAGAGGAGATTCAAATATTTCTCATAGATAAACTTGATCATAAACCCACAATTCATCGGATCTCGACAAACACACCGCAAAAAGAGTTACATCGAACAGAGCTCCAAGAAGAGGAAGGAGAACTTTGTATTGAGATTCAAAGAGAGAGAAGAAGCCATCTAGCTAATAACTATGGACCCGAAGGTCTGTGGTAAATTTCTCACAACTCATCGGAGAGGCCTTGGTGGTGATGGAGAGGCCCTCCATGGTCGATTCCCCCTCTGACGAAGTGCCGACAAAGGCTCCAAGATGGGATCTCGCGGATACAAAAGGTTGCGGCGGTGGAAATAATTTCTCGTGGTGCTCCTGGATGTTTTCGGTGTATGTGGATATATATAGGCGAAGGAAGTCGGTTAGGGGAGCCACGAGGGGCCCACGAGGCAGGGGGCGCGCCCGCCCTCGTGGCCACCTCGGTTGCTTCTTGACTTCCACTCCAACTCTCCTGAATTGCGTTTGTTCCAAAAAGATCGCTCCCGAAGGTTTCATTCCGTTTGGACTCCGTTTGATATTCCTTTCCTTCGATATACTAAAATAGGCAAAAAAAACATCAATCCGGACTGGGCCTCTGGTTAGTAGGTTAGTCCCAAAAATGATATAAAAGTGTAAAGTAAAGCCCATAAACATCCAAAACAGGTAATATAATAACATGGAACAATCAAAAATTATAGAAACGTTGGAGACATATCACGCGGCACGTGCTACAGCTCCAAGCCCATAAACCATTTCTCCATCTTGCGCACCTCTTCTAGCTATGCCTCCATGTGCTCGTCCTTGGGCGTGTATTCCTTGTTGGAGAAGTTGACGAGGAGATGAGAATCGCCCTTGATGGTGAGGCGCTTCACCCCCAGCGCTGTCGCGGCCCTAAGACTGGCGAGCAAGCCTTCGAATTCTGCAACGTTGTTGGAGACTTTCTCGCCCTGCTGGAAGCATAGTTGCACCGCATAGTCGAGCCTGTCCTTGGTGGGAGAGATGAAGACGGCCCCAGCTCCTGCGCCTTGTCGCGCGAATGCTCTATCAAAGTACATGATCCACCCATCTGGTTCCTCGTCTCCCGGTAAGAGGGAGCAGTCCTCGCTCATCCCTTGGTTGGGGGCGTTAGTCCATTCAGCCACGAAGTCCGCGAGGGCTAGGCCCTTAATGACTGTGGTGGTGCTAAACTCGAGATGGAACGCCTGAAGCTCGATGTTCCATTCTGCAACTCGCCCGACGGCGTTCGGGCTCTGGAGCACTCTCTCCAGTGGGTATGCCGAAATGACCTTGATGGGGTGGCCTTGAAAGTAGTGGCACAACTTTCGGGAGGCGACGAGGAGTGTGAGCAAGAGTTTTTGATGGGGTAGCGCGCACGTGCCTCCCTCAGCATCGTGCTGACGAAGTAGAATGGGTGCTTGACGAGGGGAGAGGCATCAGCGGAGTCTTGCTCTTCTTGAGGGTGCGGGTCTTAGGTGGCTTCGCGAGGTCCATCCTCAGGAGCCCCCCAGCTGTGGGGTCAATTACAGCCTCAAGAGGGACATTGACTACTGGGTTGGTCGAGGCCCTAGGCGCATTGCCCTAAGAAAGTTCCGTCTTGCTTGGTGGTTGAGCATCCTGCCGAGGGTCCTTGGACGCGCGCTCCTTCCTTAGCGCCACCAGGGTGGCACTGGCTGAGTGGGGGGTGGCTACCAGATAGAGCACCAAGGGCTCGAGAGGGCGCGATGCCACCATCACCGGCGGGCTGGTCAGGTATCTCTTGAGGTCTTGAAAGGTTGTGTCTGCCTCCGGGGTCCATTCGAATGGCTCCTTCCTTTTCATCAGCTTGAAGAAAGGGAGGGCACTCTCTTCCAGCTTCGCGATGAAGTTCTTGGGGACGACGACGGGATTCGCCAGCCACTCCGGGTATCGTACTTCCTTGATGACCCATGCGCCTTGCAGCTTGCGGTTCTCTTGGACGATGAAGGCCTGCTTTTCGGTGGAATGACGACGAGCCTTCTGCTTCACTGGTCGCACGTTTGGGCATACCTTCAGGTGGTGTTTGATTATTCCCCTTGGGACCCTAGCCAGGTCTTTGGGCTCCCAAGCGAATACATCCTTGTTGGCGCGCAAGAATTCGACCAATGCTTTTTCTTGGTCCCGAGGGAGGCCAGCCCCTATGGTGAAGGTGGCGCTGGTGGCTCGTTCCTCGCTGACCAGCACTTGCTTCATTTCGGCTCGGTCTTTGGAGAACGACTGCTTCTTCTTGGCCGACGCCGCTTCCGGGGCCTCAGGACCCCCCTTATCGTCAGGCAGCACGGATGTAGCTGACCTGAAGGTGAGCCTCAGGACCTATAGCGCGTCTTTGGTGTCCCCTGCCACCGTGAGGACACTGTTGCTGCTAGGCAACTTCATGAGGTTGTAAGCTGGGTGAGTCGCCGCCATGAACCTGGCCAAGGCTAGGTACCCCAGGATGGTGTTGCATGGCGGGTCGATCCTGGCAATGTCGAAGTCGATGAGCTCAGTGCGGTAGTTGTCACGGGTCCCGAAGGTGACATGGAGGCTGATCTGCCCCAGGGAGCTGGTGGAGCCACCGCCGACCCCGGAGAAGGGCTTGGTGTGGCGCAGCCGGCCGGGGGGCACATGAAGTAGGCCGAATGCCTCGGTAGAGAGCACGTTGAGGCTGGCTCCTCCATCGATGAGGGTCTTGGTGACCGCCATGTTGCAGATGGTGGGGGTCCAAAGCATTGGGAGCGCGCCTACTCCTGCTGTGGCGGCCGGATGATCCTCGGGGCAGAAGGCAAGGTCAGCCTTGGGCGCCGCCTATCCTGGGGGAGACCCCGGGCCCGCCTGGGCGGCACTTACCTGTTGGTATAACTGCCTGATGTGGCGGTCGGAGGGTGGCGCCTGTGAGCCACCCAGGAGGGCCGCGACGATGGGGAGGCACCGGCGTTGCGAAGCGTGCGACGCGGAGGCCGCGCAGCTCCCCCTAGGAGGCTACGGAGGACTCGGCAGGTTGAGCAACCAGGCGCGCGGTGCACCTGCGAGGGCCTTGGGGAACCAGTTGGCCTTCACCTTGTCGTCTCCGCCAGCCGCCCAAACTGCTTCTTTGTATGCATGGAGGAAAGCAGCCGGATCCACCACGTTGTCGTAGCATGGCGTCATCTCCGGCCTGAACTTGGGTGGCCACTCCACCTGCTGCAAGGAGAGGGTGAAGCAGCACAGCCCTGGCGTTCCTTCGGAGGTGCGCGCCGGCCGAGTCGATGGAGAGGCGCTCGCCATTGAAGCCCACGGCGCGAACTGGGATACCGGGCAGAAGATCCCCGACGCACCCCTACCTGGCGCGCCAAATGTCGATTACGGGTTCCGCAAACCCTTGAAAGGTTCGAACTCTGGGGTGTGTGCGAAAATCTCATCCTACCCAGCCTGCCTACTTGCGAGTCTCCTAAGCCTAGAGCGACAAGCTCGAAGAGATAGAGATACAACATTTTATCCTGGTTCGGGACACCTTGCGGTGTAATACCCTACTCCAGCGTTTTTCGTGGATTGCCTGGAAGGACTAAGGATGAACTAGTACAGTGGATGAAATGGCCTCAGGAGGTGAGGTGTTCTTGAGCTCAAGAGAGTTGGTGGGATTTGAACTAGATGCCCGTTCCCTACTAGATGTTTGTTCTCCACCAGTTGCCTTGTCTATCGTGGTGGCTAAGCCCTATTTATAGCGGCCTTGGGATCCCACAACGGCCGGATTTGAAAGGGGACAAGTAGTACAGCTTATCCTGACAAAAGTAGTCTTTGCCTGTGAAAAGTCTCTGGTCATGACGCTGCGGTGGACTCGGTGATAACCTCCATCCTGCCGTCCTAAAGGTCTTGGTCTTGTTGCACCAGAATGGAAACCTTTGGCTGATTCCTCGGGACTCTACGCCTGTGACTTGCCTCCCTTGCACCGAAGAGGAAACTGGCACTCTACGCCCGCTGGCGCCCGCCTGGCCTTGGTCATCGTGGCTCACATCAGCTGAGCCTCATGAGGTATACCTTGAATAGAACTCTCTGCCCCTCGGGGGCCAGCCTGAGGAGGCTGATCCCCTCGGGGGTCTTAGCGTTGTCCGCCTCGTGAGGCTTGGCCTCTCGCGAGGGTCCTGAGTTGTTGATGTCGAAACCGGGCCGTACCAGGCCGTCGATGGAGCCACATGGTGGGCCGTAGGCAGGCAAGTCTAGATACCCCCATATCCAGAATGCCGACAACAAACACCCTTCTTTGTGTACCCCGACAGAGGGGTTCACCCTCTCTTTGCGAGATCACATGCAAGTCACTGGGCTGACCCGGAACTTTGTGCCCCCCATTAAAAGCACCAACAAATTCATGGCATAGATCAGACCACGAGGAGATGGAATCCTCTGGCAAGTTCATCAACTACGACCTAATGTTGGGCTTAAGCACTAACGGGAAGTAGTTGGCTAGGATCTTGTCGTCACGTCCCCTTGCAGCCTGCACCGTCATGGTGGATGCTTAGGAACTCTGACGGGTGAGTCTTGCCGTCGTATTTCTTTGGCACCTCTGGCTCGAAGTTCCGGGAATTGGGCCACTGGACTTGCCGCAGCTCACGAGTAAATGCCGAACAACCCACCTCATAAGGTAGGCTGCCAGGGTACCCGGCACATGCTCATCTACAGTGGGCCCTACGCGCCTGTCAAATTGACAGCGCACTTCCTGTCACCGCTCGATGGTGGTATAAGCGTCTTATCTGCGCCGTTCTTGAAGAACTTGGTGATGATCACGGTGAGCTCGCATGTCGGATGATGCCATGGATGCATCATCATGGGTGTCAAAGCGCTAACTCTGCCGCTGTTGTTGTTGATGTGGAGGGGACTGCATGGTGGCTGCACCACCTCCAGTCCTCTTGCCAGCAGCACGCACCGATGCGGTGGGCTGCTGCTGTGAGGGCCCCGCCTGTTGTGGCTTGTCATTATTGGCAAAGCCAATAAGACTTTGGATAGTAGCTCTCCACTCCTCCATATTCTCTGCAGTAGGAGGGAACTCTAGAAGCAGCTGAGCATGTGCCATGGCTTCTTCTGGTGTAGCTGGCATGGAAAGGTGCGACGAACGGGAGGTGTTCTTACTTCTGACGGTGCTAGAAGGAACTCCATCTCGCCCTTGCTGCCTTGGCCTGCTTGCACCGTCTTGTTGGCGTGCTTGCTGGCCTTGCACATCTTGAATGATGCGCATGGGCTTTGCTGTGGCGATGTCCGGAGTAGCCGTCTTGAAGTTGCTCATCGCACACGACCTGAGATGGCCGCGGCGTGTGCGTCGATGTATGTGTCTTGGATGTCGCCGCATGACCGCCCGTAGGCTGCGAGGCTCCATCCTTCGACCTGGTGGCGTGCGGGTTGTTGCCGTTTCTGTTCCGGACGATGCCGCTCGCCTGGCTATGATCGCCAGAATGTCGTGGAAGTTGTTCTATGCCGCCACCTCCTCCACCTCTGTCCGTATTCGTAGGCATCGGCGTCGTTTGGATGTAGAAGGACTTGCCGTCGTGGCACCCTTCTTCTTTGGAGCCATGACAATGAAGAAGATGATGAAGCTGATGCGCTGACTGTTGAATCAGGTTCGCGCAAGCGATCCCCCTGCCTGGTGCGCCAAAATATGTCGTGTGTACGACGATCTACGGGACCAACAAAGGCCCCGTTGCGTTTCGACTGGGGATATCAATGTGCACAAAGAGCAGATCCAGCAATCAACACGGTGGTTTACCCAGGTTTGGGCCGCTGTGAAGCGTAAAACCCAATTCCTGTTTTGTTGTATTGGATGTGTATGAGCACAAGTACAAGGAGCGCAACTTGTCGGCAAGGTTGCGCGTGAAGTGTAGCTACGCGTGCAATTGTGCAAAGTGTCGACCTTTGTAAAGGTAGCCATGGGCCTCCTTTTATAGGGAAAGGGGTCACCACAGTGCC
The DNA here is from genome assembly GCF_018294505.1 of Triticum aestivum. Classification (NCBI taxonomy): domain Eukaryota; kingdom Viridiplantae; phylum Streptophyta; class Magnoliopsida; order Poales; family Poaceae; genus Triticum; species Triticum aestivum. Next base: position 572,184,166 of record NC_057804.1, on the reverse strand, counting down.
AAATACCCAACTCTTATGGGTTAGGACAAACGCATTAAATGTGCCATGAGGTGTCACGCTGGTAATACTCCCCGGCAAGAATTGTCTCTCCTTCTGTGCCGTTCGTCCAGCTACCTTGTATATCTTGACACATCACCAGGATGGGTGTCATTAAAGTTGTCTTCAAAGCGGCAGGTTGACACGTGACCAGAAATATTCACCTAACCACCTGCCCCCTCGACAGCTATTTGACAAGCGATGTGCCGGCCGCTGAGGTGGAGCGGTAGCAAGGTAGTGGGAAACTTGCCGGCACAGAGCTTGCCGGGCTCTTGCTTTCTTGCCGGCAAGGAACTTGTCGGCAACTCCAATCTTGATCTTCTGTACTATCCTTAGTATTTCTCGATTACTTGATTGGAGGTCTTCTTCATGGTCTTGTCAACCAAATCTTGAACTTTGTCTTCAAGCGCCCTTCGGCAAGCCCTGCCGTCGGGACGGCTACTACTGCCTGTGCACGAGTCTGGGGTACTAAAGTACCCAAACTTTAGTACACCGACAACCTCCCGCATCTGTGTCCGTGGACCGGTCCCCCCGTCCGCGGACTGATGCGGGAGGTTTTTTCGGGTTGCCGTTGCAGATGCTCTTATATGTCTAGTCACATGCATATGTTTGGTGGAGATGAAAAGGAAAAAAAATAAGAGAAATGATGGTTCGGGTTAGGCCGCGTCCTACGTGACGGACTGACCATCCTATGATCTGGATACAAGGGTTCGCAGACTTCCGGACATATAAATATGATATGATTGGGTCACTTTTTCTTTCTCTCTTTTGTCAGGATACTCACCGGGTATATTCGTGAACATTTGAGGAGGATTTGAGGGCAGTTCACGGACATTTGAGGAGGATTTGAGGGTAGTTCGCGGACATTTGAGGAGGATTCGAGGGTAATGCTCTAAGATAATCGATAATCGGCGTGTTCGATGGACTATAGTATACTGTCTGTAGCTCTGCACAGGCCGAGAGATTTTGACCAGGCTATTTGATCGAGAACAAAAGCCGGGGATACACCTGCACAGTCCGTGAGATCGGAGAAAGCAAAACCGTGGGCACCATCACAGTGGAGGCGAGAGTAATCCGTTCCACTGGAGACGACGATGTAGATACGGACAAAGAAAGGCCACACTGTGCACGCGCTTGCAACTGCGTGCTTGTCTCTGAAAACGCAGGTGACGGAATGCAAGTGTTTTCTATTTGTAGTATACATATGTATGTGACCCACTTCGAACATGACACGTCTCTATAAACCAAAATAATCAGAAGAAAACACTACGGATCTCATGCTTTGGCTGCTGATCGGACGGCTCTCGTTCGCGGACTGCCATGTCGATCGACTAGTTGGTTTGGAGGGATCCGACGCCGTGCTTGATTGCGGAGATCTTGTAGGCGAAAAGTTGACACTTCATGGGGCCAAGTTCACAAAAGATGAAGACACCTCCTGTTCCTGGGGCCTATCACTCGAGAAGCCAAATGTTTGACCCTCTAGGTAATAGGGTTCTTTTGCACCATGGAACGTCTCGCTCATTTTTATATCTTCTTTTTACATTTACAAGTACACCGGCTATTTCGACGTTACATGCGCACGTACGCCCCTAGCACGCACGAGAGGTTCTTCACTTTTCTATGTGGCACCTGCACGTTGCTCCAAATAACTTGACCGTACGTAGTAGTAGCAGTAAGTTATGCAGAGAAGACATGGCAGTAATTAAACAGATAGTAGAAAAACAGACAGTTCTCCGTAGTCCACGGTCGTCGTTAACCTAGCTTGTCCGTTGGAAAACAAGGACAAAGCTAGCAATAGATAGTACTAGTAGTTACTACAAAACAACACCTCTATAGGTAGAGGAGATGCATCTCAGTCTGAGAGGAGCTACAGGCCTACAACAGCACAAACACACACGTCTACAACCTAGTAGTAATACACTCAGTTAATCGGTAGAAGTACCATATATATTATTAACCTCTACCAACCTGGTGCATAAATGAAACACAGTGGAGTATACCGGAAGCTAAATGAGGGCCTCACAAACACACACAGACGACGACGTACCAGGAGACGGGGGAGCAGGAAGGAAAAGAAACAAGCAGCAGCTAAAAAATGCTATGCCTCTCTTGTTGTCTTCTCTTCTCTTGTCTTGCCTCCTCGTCTCCCTCTTGGGTCGATGAATTGAAGCTAATATATATGTAGCTATTGCCTACTGGCGTGGTAGGATAAAGTCCGGCTAGCGGAGAAGGCTCCGGATGATCTCGGCCTGGGGGCTGCTCTCGTCCAAGGTCGACATTAGCTCAGAGAGCCTGTCAGACAGATCGTCCACCTCCTGGTGGAGGCTCTTGATGTAGCCGCACGTCTCCTTCAGTAGCTTCGACGCCGACGACTGCACAGCACAGCATAGCATTCATGTCAGGAACAGTGAGGAAGAAAAATAACAGTGCTAATCCTTCTCAGGGTAGACTTGGCGGCGCCGCCGTGACGAAATGCACAGTCGCGGCCGGCCTGTCAGTGACGGTGCACTGCACGGACGCACGCATGTAACAAGCAACTCGCAGGAGAACCAATGCGCGCTCGCGTGAGTACGTACCCGGCTCGCGGAGCGGCGGCGGGATGATTCCGGGAGCAGCGCCTGGAGCTTGGAGATGAGCTCGTTGATCTCCTCGTCGGTGATCCTGCCACGGCGGCTCGACATCTCACTCTCTCTCTGCGGCCGGCCGGCTCTGATTGGAGACAGCTAACGCTTGGCTTTCCTTGCTTGCTCGTGTATGTGTTGATGCTTTACCTTGGCTGGTGATTCAGCCGATGAAGCGTCTGCGTGTGACTGTGATGGTGAGTGTCTGAGTGAGAGGAGAGCAGAGAGAACGAGGAGGCAGGCAGCGCAGCCGGGGTGGCTATTTGAAGGAGAACGGGGCAGAGATCGTCTAGCACATTGATGGCGAAAAGAGGCCACGGGCCCACTGCGCCTTCATTTAGGCCTGGGCTCCCGACACTGGCCCCAAAATGACCAGGCCCGGGATCCAGACAGTGGAGGACCCAGAATGATGACCAGGCCCGGCCCATGGGCTCCAGGAGTCGTGCCAGGACCCCCCCAGGGCCGGGGCACAATTGCTCCACTGTCCTCTGTGATTATGATTTCGAACAACGCGTGCAGTCAGCCAGAGTAAATATTGCAAATAAGTATGAGCATCTTTTTTTGTGTGTGAGAGAAATACTTGTATCACTCAATCACAATGTCTTTACAGTCATTAGTGACAATTCCCAAAACTTCCTCAGGACCGGACCCTCACCAAGTTATAGTCCGGCCTTCTACTTTAGACTAGTCACAGTGGGAGTAACTTCAGCAGTAACATCGAGTCCAACTCAGTAAATTTGTTTATGTGGCAGTGAGTTAATGAGGAGAGAGGTAGTTATAGTAACTTAGCTAGTTACTGTAACATCACATGTCCCAATGCAATATGAGTCTATAACCTAATAAATAAAGTTTTGCATGTTACCACATTTATGTTACTACCCACTATGAAGGCAGTAACATAGTCTAGCGATATGTGTATGTAAATAGTTTATGTTACTCACCATTGTGGCTACTCTTAGCAAATCTAGCTAAACTATCACTAACCTTATTCAAACATGAGGAATACAAGTTTGCCTAAAACGCAATAGCAATCTTATTTCATTCACCAAGGAGGCATAAACTGACCGATCTACTTCGTCACAAGAGACCATAGACACCGCCATACTCGAATCCGTTTTGATAGCAAAATGGGAAGTTCAGTTCTCTGAATGGCTAAAAATATATCTTTCATAAACGCACATAATTCAGCTTCTAAGGCATCTCTTCAAGAAAATAGTGCTCTGCAAGCACAAAAGATGATCCCACCCTTGGTATCTTGAAGTATCTCTGGCAGGTGCCATGCCCAACAACTGTCATATGAGAGCATCTTCACCCACGCCCCGAGGAACGTCCCCCAAACCACTTTTTTAGCACCGGCGGCAAAAAATCCTCCCACTTGCACTCCCAAAGCGTCATTTTTCGCCGGATTTGAAGGAAAATGACGTCGGCAATCCCACCCCGAACCCAGCCCCCCGGGGGGCAGCTGGGCGTGCCGGCGGCTCCTTTTCCTCGCGGCTGGCCCACCCTCAACCTCCCACCTCCATCTATCCTCTCTTTTCATCTGGGCCTCCCTCGGTCCTCTCTTTTTCTCTCTCCTCTCCTGAGATCGACCATGGAGAAGTCCTGTTCGAGGAGCTGGCCGAGGACGCTGAGCGGGAGCTGCTGCGGGCGGTGCAGGGCACCTTCCTGTGCCGCTCCACCGCCGAGCGCTTGCGCCGGGACGTCGAGCCGCCGCCGCCCCTCGTGCAGCAGAATGGCCGCCACGCGCTCCGGAGCAACGCCGAGCTGGGCGAGCTCGCCGTGCAACTCAGGGAGCCGCTCGACCTCGCGTGTCGTGCCGCCGCCGCCCTACGCTAGAACGTCTACCGCCCGTCTCCCTGCTCGCCGCCTACTCGCCGCCGTGCCGCGTCTCGTCTCCTGTCTTGCACTCCCCACCTATTTTGCCTCCCTGCGCTCCGCCGGAGTGGTCGCCCGCGGGATCTTCTTCGAGTACGCCACGCCGTCCAAGTGTCGCGAGTGCCTGCTGCCGCGGCCAGGAAGCTCGCCGACGCCTGCGACCGGCGTCGGCGTCTGGATGGACGGCTTCCGCGCGCGCGTCATCACCGGCGCCAACGCGCTCGCCACCACCTCGTCGTTCGAGCTGCAAAGCCATAGCGGGCGGGGGCAGCAGCGGAGGGCGGCTGGGTGCGTGCGTGCGCTGGCCGTGACCCGGCATCCAGCGGAGGACAGCAGCGGGCGGGGGCAGCAGCGGAGCCCAGGGAGGCGAAGCAGCAGAGGGCGGCACGGTGCGTGCGTTCACGCGTGTGGCGGCAGCAGCGGAGAGCGGCCACGGCCAGACGCGGTGGAGGCGACACGTTCGACGGCCCCGCGGCCTCGGACGGGGCGGCGCGGTGAGGAGGACGGCCACGCCTGGGGGTGGAAACGGCTGGAGATTGTTTCATTCCAAGTTCAAAATTCGCGCCGGCAGCCCCCCAAGCGGCGAAAGAAATGTCTCCCAGAGGGCTCAACGGCTGGAGATGCTCTAAGACACTTTGGATAAAAAATAGGTCCTCTATGTCTCTAGTGTATTCTTTTACTGCTGCCCTAAATTTGCTAAAAAAATAAAATAACGGTGTCCAAAAACCTTATCTCTCGTACCCTAAAACCATTTTTAGGGCATTAACATTTACATCATCCGTTGAAGTTGCTATAAGTATCTTAGAAATGCATAGCAAAATGAAGGGCTGCGAGCCTGCGAAAAACTATAAGCAATGTTCCAACAGAACTCAAACCACAGACCATAAGTCTAAGCAATCTTCTGCTCGACTAGTCACAAGTCACGTAGTACCGCAAAAGGAAACTGATTGCAAGTTTTAACACAGTGCTGCCTTTTCAGTACAAATCAACGACCACTGACTCAGTATTGACTTTGGGCAGCCCCTAGATAGGCCGAGGACCAAAGCTCGATCAAGGTAGGAGTACTGCCGCTACGCGGAGGCGACAAGGCTAGATCGGGATGCGACCCTTCAGGGCCGAGGCTTGTCTCTCTTTTTCAGAGAAGAAGAACCGCTTTTTTCGTCCTATGGGAGAAGGGAAGAAGCCCCGCTGCCTCCTGTGTGGGGGCTGATCGGCAAGCTTCGAGATCTTCTCACGATCTTTGCGACTATTGGCTAGGAACATGGTAGAGACACCGAAGGACCCACGTACACTGTCCTGGAAAGTTTCAGGTCAATTCCATTTCCATGTATGTATTTCCGTAACCTGCTACTATATCAGATAAGATGCAGTTGATCGTGCACTATTTCAGAACGAAGAGTTTAGGACCTGCAGACGCAAAATAATCTAGTCATGACCCTATTTTGGCTGGCGCTATCTCAAACATGACGAGCGAGAATAGCAGAAGTCGACAGAGGAACTGTCTGTGACCGCGCGAACTCTGAATTTTACTCGGGCAAAGACGCGCCTGTGCGCTCGCATGCCTACACACACGCAGAACGCGTACCCACAGACGTAGGTAAACGAGAACTGCACCGAGCCACCGACCGCCGCTAGCTCTCGCCGTAGCCACGCGCGGGCTAAACTTGGTGGTGGTTTAATCTCTGTGCGCCGGGGGCCGTCGGCCATGCCGTGGTGTCCACCTGTGTTTCCTGGGGTTCAGACTCGGCCACTGCTGGTTCTCTCGTCTTCAGAAACGAAAAGCAGAGTGATCGTTCCTTGCACCGTGGGCTGCAAGTGGACACGGGAAGCCCACGGTGCCCACTTAAAGGCCCGTTTATTTTGCGTTCGTGGACACTCACGGTCAGTGTTAGACTATGTATAGCTTCTGTATTTATGTACGTATTGTAACACAACCATTATATATAATGAGATAAGCCACCCCTAGAGGGTAGTGCTGGTTCCCCAAAACTTATTGTCTTACATGGTATCACGCTAGGTTACGATCGCTTCCGCTTCTAAACCCTAATACCCGCACCGCCGCCGCAGCCGCCGCCGCCTTCACCGCAGCCGCCGCGCCACCGATCGCGCCGCCGCCATGTCGAGCGCCGCCACCACCGGTTTCACTGCTGCGGGCTTCCTCCCGGCCTCTCTTGCGGCTCTGCTCAACCTCCCGCTCGATGTCGTCTCCGTTCCGGCTCCAATCGGGACAAGGAGCATCGGCTCCGTCTTCTCCACGCCGCCGGCACCCTCGCTTGGGCGTGACCTCGTAGTCCACACCGCGGCGCCGCCGTCCGCTGCGGACTCCGCAGGCGTCGTCCCGCCGCTCCTGCCGCAAGCGGATCACACCGCCCCGCTGGCGGGGTTGGCGGCGTCCGCCCCGGCCGCCAGCCTTGCGGCGTCCGAACCGGCCGCGAGCTTTGCGGCGCCCGCCCTGGCTGCGGTCCCGCCTCCTCCCGCATCGGCTTCGGTGCCTCTGGCTGCCTCCATGGTGTTTGCACCCCAGGCAGCCTCCTCGATGGGATCGTCTTCGCCGCCGCCGTTTCACTTCGGTCATCTCATCACCATCAAGCTCTCCGCCGACAACTACATCTTCTGGCGTGCGCAGGTTCTCCCGCTCTTGGGGAGTCACTACCTGCTAGGCTACGTCGACGGATCGCTTCCCTGCCCACCCGCGTTGGTAGACAGCGTGCACGGTCCGGTCTACAATCCGGCCCATCGCGTCTGGACGGGGCAGGACCAGGCGAACCTCTCCTCCATCCAGGGGTCGCTCTCGCCGGCAGTTGCCGGCCTTGTTGTCTTCGCGAAGACGTCTCATGAGGCCTGGACCATCCTTGAGCGCACCTTTGCAGCGCAGTCCCAGGCTCGTGTCTCTGCACTCCGTCGTCAGCTTGGAGAGTGTCAGAAGCTTGACTCCACTGCCACTGAGTTCTACAACAAGGTCAAGGGCCTCGCCGACACATTGGCCTCCATTGGACAGCCCCTCACCGACTCCGAGTTCAACTCGTTTATTGTCAATGGTCTTGATGAGGAGTATGATGCCTTAGTCGAGATCATCAACGAGCGGGGCAACTCGACACCCATGCTGGCACACGAGGTTTTCTCTCGGCTCCTTCTCACTGAGCAACGGGTCGAGACTCGCCGCACCAGGGGCACTGGCTCCCTCTCGGCCAACGCCGCCACCAAGGGTGGCCGCTCTTCTTCATCACCCCGGTCTCCCTTGGGGCTGCCACCGTCGCCCGCCTCGGCCCCCCCACCTACTGCGACCTTACCGGGGGCTGGCGGTCCACGTGTGTGTCAGCTTTGTGGCCGCGATGGGCACTGGGCCTCCAAGTGTCATAAGCGCTTCCAGCGAAGCTTCCTTGGTCTTGGCAATGACGGCAAAGATACACGCAACAATGCCCGTCAGGTCGCCATGGCTGATCGTCCCGCGCCGCAGAAGCAACAGGGACACACTCAGTCCTACTCCATCGATCCACACTGGTACATGGACTCTGGGGCGACAGAGCATCTGACCAGCGAGATGGGGAAGCTTCACACTCGTGAACCCTATCATGGCTCCGACAAGATCCACACCGCCAATGGAGCAGGTATGCACATCTCTCATATTGGTCAAGCATCTCTTCTCACTAGACATGCCAATAGGAATCTTCAGCTTCGCAATGTTCTTCGAGTTCCATCTGTGACCCGTAATCTTCTTTCAGTTCCTAAACTCACACGTGATAATAATGTGCTTTGTGAATTTCACCCTTTTGATCTTTTTATTAAGGATCGGGGCACGAGGGACATTCTTCTTAGTGGGCGGTTGTGCCAGGGCCTCTACCGTCTGGAGCATCCTGGCGTCGCTCGCGTTTTCAGTGGAGTTCGGGTCTCTCCGTCACAGTGGCATGCTCGTCTTGGTCACCCGGCCACACCTATTGTCCGTCATATTTTGCGTCGTCATGAGCTTCCTAGTTTGTCTAGTAATAAAGATGTAGCAGTGTGTGATGCTTGTCAGCAGGGGAAGAGTCATCAACTTCCTTTTTCGGAGTCCAGTCGTGAGGTGAAACATCCTTTAGAACTTGTGTTTTCAGATGTATGGGGTCCTGCTCAGACTTCTGTCAGTGGTCATAATTACTATATCAGTTTCGTTGATGCTTATAGTCGCTTTACCTGGCTTTACCTTATTAAACGCAAATCTGATGTGTTTGATATTTTTGTTCAGTTTCAAAAACATGTTGAACGTCTTCTCAAGCACAAAATTGTTCATGTCCAGTCGGATTGGGGGGGGCGAGTATCGCAACCTCAACTCTTTCTTTCAGTCGCTTGGGATAGCTCATCGTTTAGCATGTCCACATACACATCAACAGAATGGTTCAGTCGAACGTAAGCATCGTCATATTGTTGAAGCTGGTCTTACTCTTTTGGCCCATGCATCTGTTCCGTTTCGGTTTTGGAGTGATGCTTTCACCACTGCATGCTTTCTCATCAACCGTACTCCTACTCGTGTTTTAAACATGAAGACTCCCATTGAGGTTCTCCTTAATGAACAACCTGATTATACCTTTCTCAAGGTATTTGGGTGTGCTTGCTGGCCGCATCTTCGTCCATATAACAAGCGCAAGCTTGAGTTTCGTTCTAAGAAGTGTGTTTTTCTTGGCTATAGCTCTCTTCATAAAGGTTACAAATGTCTTCATGTTCCCACTAATCGTGTCTATATATCTCGGGACGTCGTGTTTGATGAGCATGTTTTTCCCTTTGCCAACCTTCCTGTGTCTACTGTCGAACCACCATCCCTGCATTCATCCTCTGTTGCTTCTGACCAATTTGATGATGTTGCATACTCTCCTTTGCTGTTACCTAACCATGGTGCAGGAACCGGACGTGGAGCTCGTTTGGAGCTGTTGGAGGATTCACCATCATCATCGTCGTCTTCTGGTGGGCACGTCGATCGCCCTATGTTGCATGGCGTCGATTCGCGTGCTCATGCATGGTCACCCGACGAGCCCGTCGCGCCGAGCATCTCCACTGCTCGGTCCGCTACGCCAGCGATCGCCGAGTTTCCAGCGGCTCGGCCTTTTTCGCCAGCGGCCGCCGAGTCGCCCGCGGCTCGACCCGTCACGCCGTCTTCGCCTGCGGCTCGGCCCGTCACGCCGTCTTCGCCCGCGGCTCGGGTCCTCACGTCGCCTTCATCCGCGGATCGGCCCGCGACACCGGCCGCGCCACGGCCCACTATGCCGAGCTCGCCAACGGCCCGGTCTGTGATGCCGGAGTCGCCAGCTGCTTCGTCTGCTCTGCCGGTTTCGCCGGTGGGCCGGCCTTCTTCGTCGACCGAGTCCGAGGCTACCGTGACTGGCTCCTCGTCACCGGCTGACTCGTCAACGTCGCCGTCCTCCAGCCCGTTGCAGGCTGCTCCGTCGACCTCGGTGGTTCCTGTGTCCCGACCACATACACGCAGTCGCAGTGGCATTTTCAAACCTAAGGAACGTAAGGATGGTACGGTTGCTTGGTTGGCTGCTTGTTTGGCTGCTGCTGTTGCGGATCCATCTTCTGAGCCTCGCTCATATCAGGCTGCCCTGCGCATTCCACATTGGCGAGAGGCTATGGAGCAGGAGTTTCATGCTCTTCTTCGTAACAAGACATGGACTCTCGTTCCTCCACCACCACGGGTAAATGTTATTGACTCAAAATGGGTATTCAAAGTGAAGAAGCATTCGGATGGATCTATTGAGCGTTACAAAGCGCGACTTGTTGCTCGCGGTTTTCGGCAGCGTCATGGTCTTGACTATGAGGACACCTTCAGTCCTGTCGTCAAGCCTACCACTATTCGGCTTCTTCTCTCCATTGCTGTTTCTCGTGGTTGGTCACTTCGTCAACTTGATGTGCAGAATGCTTTTCTACATGGATTTTTGGAGGAAGAGGTTTATATGAAACAGCCGCCTGGTTTCTCTGATCCTGATCGTCCTGACTATATCTGTCGTCTTTCCAAAGCACTATATGGTTTGAAGCAAGCTCCTCGTGCCTGGCATGCCCGCCTTGCCTCTGCCCTTCGTGCTCATGGGTTTGTGCCGTCCACTGCTGACACTTCATTATTTCTTCTACAGAAGCCAGAAGTCACTATGTACCTTTTGGTATATGTCGATGATATTATCCTTGTCAGCTCTTCTCAGTATGCTGCTAATGCTCTTGTCTGCTCTCTTGGTGCTGATTTTGCGGTCAAAGATCTTGGGAAGCTTCACTACTTTCTTGGAGTTGAGGTCACTTCTCGTGCTACTGGTCTTGTCCTTACGCAGAAGAAGTACTCCTTGGAGTTGTTACAAAGAGCTGGCATGCTGAAGTGCAAACCGACCACCACACCCATGTCGTCTACCGACAAGATAACAGCTGTTGATGGTGAGCTTTTGTCTCCTGCGGATGCCACAGAGTACAGGAGCATTGTTGGTGGACTTCAGTACTTGACGATCACGAGACCAGATATCTCTTATGCTGTTAACAGGGTTTGTCAGTATCTTCAGGCTCCCAGAGATACTCATTGGGCTGCTGTTAAACGCATTCTTCGTTATGTTCAGTTCACCCTGACATTTGGTATGCATATTCGGCCGACTTCCTCTCGGGTCCTTTCGGCCTTCTCTGATGCAGATTGGGCTGGTAGCCCAGATGACAGGCGATCCACGGGGGGTTATGCAGTATTCTTTGGCTCTAATTTGATCGCCTGGAGTGCTCGGAAACAGGCTACTGTGTCACGTAGCAGTACTGAAGCTGAGTACAAGGCTGTGGCTAATGCTACTGCAGAGATTATTTGGGTGCAGTCTTTGCTTCAGGAGTTGGGTTTGTCTCAACCACAGCCTCCTATTCTTTGGTGTGATAACATCGGTGCTACATACCTTTCTGCAAATCCAGTATTTCATGCCCGAATGAAACACATTGAAGTTGACTATCACTTTGTACGGGAACGTGTATCGCAGAAGCAACTCCAGATCAAGTTTATCTCATCTAAGGATCAACTTGCAGACATCTTCACTAAGCCTTTACCGCTGCCACAGTTTGAGGCTTGTAGGCGCAATCTTACCCTTCTCAGTTCTTTAGAAAGTGGCTAAGATTGAGGGAGGGTGTTAGACTATGTATAGCTTCTGTACTTATGTACGTATTGTAACACAACCATTATATATAATGAGATAAGCCACCCCTAGAGGGTAGTGCTGGTTCCCCAAAACTTATTGTCTTACAGTCAGCACATCCCGACATGTGGAATATGTGGGTTATTCTCCACGATGCCCACATCGAACCCACCTAACTGACTAGGGCACGCCGCGGGGATTAGAGGACACTCGCTGCATGCCAGCCATGGCCGCGCCGCCATGGCCGGCCTATACCCGTCGTCCACCTCCATGACCAACCTATTGACTTCGTCGACCTCCTCTATGGCCGCACAAGCGTCGTCGTCCATCCCCGAATTGGGCGCTGCAGCGCCGCCGTCTATCTCCGTCGCGGCTGCCGGCCGCCCCAGCGCCGCCATGTACCTCCGCAGCCGCAACTCTTCCCACCACCACATAATTCTCTTCTCCCACCATTCCTGCTACCGGCGCCACTGGAAAGGACTGCGAGAAGAGGCCTACCGCAGGCATCGACCAAGAATCTAGAAGGAAAAGTTCCAAGAGTAGAGAATCTGCAATTGACAAGAGAAGGAAGATTGCTGTTGTTTCCCCCTCTTCCAATCCATACAAAGCTCGAGGTTTTAACTGAATTTTATGCATGTATGCGCTGCTGCTATGGGTGTCACTGTGTGATGTTAAGTTCCTGCATGATTAACTGCTAGTAGATCCTTTTGATAGACTAAGAATGGTGGTTGCAGTGTGCCTGCTCTCTGTTTCTTTACATTGACAAATAATCTATTCTCTGTTTCTGTATGAACTATAATTAAGTTTCTGTATGGACTAGGTGGGCATTGTACTGTTTAAATTTTGCCTCTCTATTCGTCTTGCTACTGAAGAGTTAATTATACGGCCAGTTAATTATAGCGTTGTTTGTTGGTGCTGCAAGTACAACGGCACTAGAGCACTAGGCCAAGGCATGCCGTGCATGTCGGTTGTACGTGCGCATTATGCAGACGAGCTGTTAGAGCTCCTAAGGAACCAGTGATGATAGCTCACCACCTAAAGATGACAGTGCGAACGTATTTCAACAGATACATCTGCATCAATTAAGTGGGTATTTCACTAAACCCACTTATCCCACATAATAATATATGGTCTTTGGCGGGTATCCCATTTAATCTACGCGGCAGATGTGGGGCGGATGTGGGCCTCCCGCGGAGCGTCCCACTTACAGCCGGTAGAGATGCGGCAGGCACATCAGCTTCAACGAGGATCGGTATGGTATAGTGCCACGGGACGGGAGTAGAGTACTCCCTCACACAGGTCTATTCATCATAAAGTACATAATTTTGTTTTTTATAGCTCACATAAAAAATGTACTCCTCCTATCCCAAAATAAGTGACTCAACTAAACTAGTATAAAGTTGAGTCACTTATTTTGAGACGGATGGAAGCATTTCATAATGAAATTTTACACACACCTAGTATACATCTATAAGTAATTGTGTATTATTATTATTATTTTGGAAAAGTAATTATCATTCATTTCTTACAAAATTGAAACATAAAAATTCAAATTTGCATTTTGAAAATTTCAGGCACCAAGGAGTCCGAGAGCCAAAAAACTTCACCTGTTCTTTTCCAGAAATTGCTGATGGAGCTCGAACTTCATGGAACCCAAAAATTTGAAAATTTTAAAATTTTAGGTTTCAATAAATTCTGAAAAATGCATACATACCTATAGATGTATACTACTTGTTTGTAAAGTTTTATGGTAAATACATTTTTATGCGAGCTACATAAAAATAACAAAATTGTGTATTTCTAGCACACATACTATTCACTATAAAAGTACATTTTTTTATAGCTCACATCAAAACATCCTTCATAATGAAATTTTATACGCATCTAGTATACATCTATAAGTACTTATGTATTTATTTTCAGAATTTTTTAACCTAAAAGTTGATTTATTTTTTTGAAAAAAAATTGGACTCCATGTAGCCCAAGAGCCAAAAAGCCTCGCTTTTTTTCTATTTTTTTTGTGCTAGAGTAAATTTGGACTCCATGCTAGTCCTCGATAGACTAGCCCTTACCCCTCTATTCCGGCATTCTGCAGTTTAGTCCACAGATACAACCCCTTCCATTTGATACTGATGCATACTTAGCATAGATCTGATGTAAGACTTACGAGTACTTTGGATGAGTACTCACGGTTACTTTGCTACCTCTTTTCTCCTCTACCTGATTGTTGCGATCAGATGATAGAGACCAGGAGCCAGCTGATCCCGCTGACGACTACTACTATCCCGACGGAGCCAACTACATACGTGGAGACCGCCGACGACCAGGAGTAGTTAGGAGGCTCCTAGGCCGGAGGCCTGTGCCTTTTCGATCCATGTTGTCGTTGTTTTGCTAGCCTTCTTAAGGCAGACTTGTTTACTCATGTCTGTACTTAGATATTGTTGCTTCCGCTGATGCTTAAGTGTTCGAGCTTATGTATTCGAGCCCTAGAGGCCCCTGGCTTGTAATACGAAGCTTGTAGTGTCTAGAGTTGCGTGATGATATCTTTCCGTGAGTCTCTGATCTTGATCGTGCACATTTGCGTGTATAATTAGTGCACGATTAAGTCAGGACGTCACAGAAAATCTAGTCATCTAGTCAAACAATACGAATCAACCTAAGTGATTGCGTGAGCCACTTGGGAAACACTTGTTTCTCTAAGTAGGAAACATGACATCACTTTTCTGAACCACTCTCTTATCGGAGGAGAGGAACTCTAGTTCGACGTCCCGATACATCCTCTCAGGCTCTCACCATGGATGGGAGAGGTTATGTGGTGCTGAAGTGGTGGAGATGGGTTGGTTGCACCCTGACCACGTGTGAATGTTTGTTGCCGAAAATGAGACTTATAGCCCCTGGGAGTCTATGGAAACGAATAGAGCCTCTCACACGTGGTCAGGGGCAGCGGCCGGGCGTGGCTATTGCTCCGGCCGTGGGCGGCGGCCCGGGGAGGTCTGGCATGGGTGGTGGCCTCCTAGTGGCGCGGCGGCTACACGGTGGCTTGGCGGCTCTGCCCGCGGCGGCGGCCGGTTTCTCCAGCGTCGGCTCGTCTGCGGTTATGCAGTATCGGTCTTCGCTTCATCTCCTCGTCGTCCGGGAACTACTTGCATTGAAGGGCTGGCCCGCTCCCAGCTGCAGTCCATTGCCTGTCTCGCGCCCGGTGCCGCAGGTCAGGCATCGTCTCGCGCCCGACAGTAGGACCGAGCTCGTCTCGCGCCCGGGTGCAGGACCGAGCTCGCCTCGTGCCCGATGCTGCAGGACGCGACGATGGTGGCCAGTTTTGGCCGGCCTACCGGGTCTCGGCGTTGGGGGTTGCCCAGGGGTGCGAAAGGCCGGGCCTTTCCTCTCGTCTCTTTGGTGGGGTAGCAACGGGTCTCGAGTGAGGTGGTGTCTTGGTCTTGGATGCGGGGGCGGCGGCCCTGGTGGTGGTAGCACGGTGCTCGTGGGCAGAGGCCGTTGCTTGGTGTTGTCCGGTGGCCATGGCCGTTTGGGCGGTGTGGTTGCCGGGGTGTGACGTCCAGTGGCGGTGAGTGTTGGCCGGGGTGAAAACCTGTTCTATCCTCGGAGGGGCCGGCGAAGGCGAAGCTCGCTACATTCTTGAAGGCGTCGTCGCGACTCTCATTGCCCGTTGTGTTGCTCCAGGGGAAACTCTGATCCTCGGGTCGGACGGTGGCGGCGCTCCGGTGTCGTATCCTTTCTGAAGGCGCCGTCTTAGAGTCTACGGTTCGTCGTATGCGGCTTCATCTCTTCATAGGATAGGAATGGTGTTGCTGCGCTTAGCGCCTACGTATCCTGCCTTGGGTGTATGCGTATGTTGTAGTGACGTGCGTTTGTACCGACAGTTGTGGATCGTTGGTTCATATATAAAGCGGGGCGGAAGTCTTTTTTGGTAGAACCATCACCTACGATCATCATTGCAACGAGACTAAACAGAGCTAGCTCCAAGTTGATGGTCTGTCATAGAAGTGTTCGGGAAATTGCTGACCGCGGTCTTGTGTCTAAGAATGGGTCGAGGCCAAGCCTTCCAGGCCTACGTCACAAACACGACCACTTCATGTCAGCTCCCATGGCGTGCATGTATATGTATTAGCCATCGATGTGGAAATTAACCAACTCAATGCTTTGTTATAAGCGCAGTTGAAAAGCTGCAAATCATGGGCTCGCGTCTAAGCCATAGCTCAAGGTCTAGCATGCTAGCACATGTCGTGGACGTGGCTGCTATCCTCCTGTCTCCAGGACACGTGTGTACAGGGACTAACCATTGGCAAGGGAATCATCCAACTCGACGGTATGTTTGTACAAATGGCCGGTAAACGACAGGCCACGGGCTGGCGCCCACACCATAGGCTTGAAGTTGGGACTATTAAGTGTTAGTTCCAACTATACTTGGGCTTCCCTGGAACATCCGTGTGTGCTACTACTCATGCATTACACGTTCTCCGAGTAGGAAGAAACCCAAAATTGATATTGGCGAAAATATGTTACTTATGCTTGTCACTAAGTGCATAGTCTAGAAGGGTGGCCGTAGGCTAGAGTCGAAGTGTGAGGCACACAGCTCCTGAGAGTTCTAACAGATGATAATGAAGAAGTGAGCAACTCATAGCTTCCGAGCCTGCCCTCAATCCATGAATCATATTCACGGATGATTTGTTATGAGGTAGGTTGTTGACACGGTGTGGTCGGCCGACCTTTCCAATCTGCCCAGCTATTCTCCCGTAAAGTATGTAGCGTATTAATGCTTTGACATGCCTTCCTCCTTCACCTCCGCTATTCTCAAATAAAAATCGCAGAGCATTAAGGAAATTCTCATACTCCAGGAGCTAGTCAAGAGGGTACAATAAGTAACTCTCTTAGTCCAGGTATTGTACACTCCTGGTACGAATTCCATGCCCTTCCTTCGTGATTGTACGGAATGCTAGAGTAATTGTTGGTCAATAGTTTATCTTAACGAAACCTAGCATGCAATGTGTTTTGAAACATGGAGGACACTTTTATTGTTAATATCAAACTTCATTGTTAATGTCGCCTCATGTATTTTTTAGATTAGCTTCTTCCACTTCTAAAACGAATGAGATGTTCTCAAGTACTACATGATTCATAAAAGTGCAACTATAGTTGGGTGAAAGGTGTAACATACGCCTTTTCACCAAGTTACACTTTTATAAAAAAGTCTAAGTTACATTTTTTGCCGAGATAGGTACATATTTTTTTTTTCGAAACGGAGGCAAAAGCTTTGCCTCATTGATTAATTAAGAAGAAGAGAATTGCCCAGTTAATTAAGGGAAAACCGGGCGAAAACCAATACAAACTTAGCACGGACTAACTACTCATGTGACAAGAAACCCACAACCGCACATGCGACTCCTGCCAGACTCTCTGGTTACACAACATCCACAAACCACGACATTGTTACTACGCCATGTGAACCCCGACAAGAACACCTCGACAGAAGACATCAAACACCTTCCAACCCACGACGACAACCCAGTCCAAAAGGACGGGCCAAGAGACTGAAGATCATCCATCAAGCAGGCAAAGACGCCTTGCCTATGGCGCTACTCTTGCCTTTGCCCCCCTTCTTTTGTTTCCCTCTTATTGGTGTCCCAGTCAGGAGGCAAGCAATTGACCTGCCCAAACCAGGTCTAGCAACATCCACACTAGCGAGCAAGTCACAAAGTTCTTTTGCGAAGAGAGCATCTGGATTTGGAGTAGGTGCAACCACACTTGGCTCAATGGTCATGCCACTCACAGACGTCACCTGCTCGATGGCCGCAGGCGAGGGAAGGGCACCACCATCTAAAACTCCACGCTCCAAGACACCGAAAGGTAGGGTGGCTGGCGCCTGGCACCCAATGGACTTAGGCGAGCGAGAGATTGCAACATCCAAATCATCAAACCTATTGGCATCAAGTATCTGGCTAGACTCTAGGGGTGATGATGGCGGTAAAGCCACAATCGAGATCTCAGGAGGGTCTACCTTCAGTTGTTCGACAGATAGAGGCAAAACCGAGCCCCCACACAACTCCCGCAGCTCAGGCGTGATCTGCAGCACCGGAGTAACAACCACATCATTGTCCAACCCCTCAGAGGCTGACACCGGCAAACATGCTCTAGCACGAGGGGAGAAACAACCATGAAGCTCGGCTCCATTCTCGACCTCAGAGTTGTCATCAGGCACAACCAAAGGGCACAATACGCGAGCAGTCTGCAACACAGGCGGCACCATGGAGAGCTCGCCTAGTGCAGCCTCAACACGCTCCATGAAGCTCTCCATCCGCAGCATCCAACCTTGCATTGAGTCAATGACATCACGCAGAGGCTGGACCGTCTCCTCAAGCTGAAAGGAAGCCATACCAAGGAGCTCAGAGCGCAGCAGCTCAGCCTGCCGCTCCAAGGCGGGCCGCACTGGGATATCCGTCGAGGCCACAGAGCCAGCAGGAGCAGCAACGATCGACGCCCACGAATCACGACAAAATGTCTTCGAGAGGGGCAAGGCTTCTTTCTGGACCTTGCGAGGAGCTGAAGCTTGTTGGTGTCTGATGGGAAGGCGTGGCAACGGCGACACAGTAGGGCTTTCCAAGAAGCTGAGGGGACGCCAAGCATTGCGACACTCACGCGCTCGATGACCATTCTCGAGGCACCGAGAACACCTAAAAGGATGTCAGCAAACCGCTGCACGGTGACCAGAAAGGAGGCATATGCAACATCTACCACGAAGCCAAGCAGGGACAGGACGGGGAGCCAATGCAGGGACTAGTGAGTCCGGGCGTTGCACATTCCGACGCGGCAATACCTCCTGCCAACCTCCACACGTCCCCTCCGACTGAGAAGCTGGAATCGAGGATTTGGTAGCCGGCGGCGGAGTTTGCGGAGCCAATTCATCGTCATCCTCGTCTTCTTCTTTGTCGGCAAGGGAGCTCCACGGATCGGATCGCTCCGTGTCCAGACCCGGCGCCGTGTCGGCAGGAGTTGAGGACGGCGTCGCCTCCACAGCAGCTGAGGATGATGTAGCGCAGCCCGCAGAAGCCGTGGACGTTGCTTCAACAGTAGCAATCGGGGGTGACGGCGGGGGTTCCGCAAGGGCCAGGAACGACGTAGGAGCGCCTGCAGTAGTTGGGGACGGCGCACCCACAGCCGCAGTCGGGGTTGGGGTTGACGGCGCGACGCAGGCAGGAGCAGCGTCAGTAGAGCCCAGGGACGGGAGACACCCAAACCGCAGCGGCGGCAAGGAGCCAAGCCCACCATCCATCAGGCCAGGGCGACAGGGATCTGAAGCAGCACACGCTGTGTCCTGGGTGGACAACGTGGCGACGCCGGGCGCGGGAGGATGCGCCGCCGGACCCGCAG
This sequence comes from Triticum aestivum, assembly GCF_018294505.1. Taxonomy (NCBI): domain Eukaryota; kingdom Viridiplantae; phylum Streptophyta; class Magnoliopsida; order Poales; family Poaceae; genus Triticum; species Triticum aestivum. The sequence continues at coordinate 572,165,133 of NC_057804.1, read as the reverse complement.
CCACAACTGGCCTGGGCGGGAGCCCAGCGCCGGCGCGGGACAAGCGGCCACCAGCTGCAGGGGCAGCCTTGCGTGAGGCAAGAGCAGCCGCGGCCATGGCGGCGGCAACAGATGAGGCGGCCGACGGAGTCGGAGAAGAGGACACGGACGTGAGCGCCATGGGCAGCACCTCGAGAGTCTGGAGGGGAGAAGGAGTGCAGCCGAGAGAGGATGCGGAGAGCAGTCCGGATCTGATCTCGGCAGTTGAAATGACGGCCGGATGAAGGAGATCAAGGCGGCGCCGCCAGCGGCGGGCGCGGGGTCGCGGGAGCCATGCTTCCTCGCGGAGCTCCTCTTGGTTCCTATATAAAAGGCGGTGCACAAACAACATAGGTACATAAAATCTTCTCAAAAAAAAAACATAGGTACATAAAATGATAAGTACAATGAACCTACCGACATCCACTAGCTCTTGTCATTGCGCCACACTAGCTACACCCAATTGTCATTTTATCGTTGTGCGCGGGCCTCTTTGTCCGCACCGTAGTTCCCACATGTGTACTTTGGCATTTTGACTTAGCCACTGCCCTTCCCGTCTTCATAAACGAAAAATACAACAATCCTGGCATAGTACAGAGGGCAGATACAACACATTAGGTAAACAAACGACCAATCTATATGGGCATATGAGCGCTCATCACTTCGCCAATCCCATGCCTATTGGAGATGCACCTTCGTATGATAATCCCCAAAATAACTTTGTCATTTGTGCAAAAAAGACAAAATTCCTCGACTGCCGTGCAACCACACGCCGGTCCCTTTGTGTTCGTGTTGGAAAGAGAGGGTGTTTACCTCGGTCTCTAGAAAGTAAGGACTTCAGGCCCAGTTTGTTGTGAACTACTGAAATTGCCTCTAGTTTCTCGTTTTTGCCCTAACATAACGCATCGATCATCTTCTGTGACCACTTCCATTATCCTTCACCACGCGTCCAATGTTCTCCTTTTTTACCGATCGGTTAAATCATCAATAGGATAAAACCAGAGCTTTTTTACTTATTGTCTTGCATGCGTCCGTCAATCTAGGAGGAGATCTGAATGTGCGTGGGATGCTATGAGGAGATGGCTATCATGGTATCGGCTATGGAAATGTGGAGCATCTTAGAGCATATATATATATATATATATATATATATATATATATATATATATATATATATATATATATATATATATATATATATATATATATATATATATATATATAAACCATACGAATTCATGGCCAGCAAAACAACATGTCATAACTAACTTAGAAGTTGATAACACAATTCAAGTAAAACATATAATGAAGCAAATTAGATAAAGAAGCATAGCAACAAAGATAAGATACAATGTTCATAATAAAAACATGCCCTTAGTGTAACCAAAGATAAATCAAGTATTTCTTCACAAATTATTCATCAAGAGTCAAATTCCTTTTGGTAGATGTTTCTAGATTATCTATTACATACTAAAAGTAGATACTAGTCAAAAATAGAGAAAATGCTAGAAATTTCCACAAAAATCTTGAGACATTTGATTGTTGATTTGGTGGCCCCTCTATTAGTAATAGAACATGACCCTCATATTTTCATATTATTGAAAGTGGACCCACCCCATATTTAGATCCAAAACGGCATGCAATAGAACTCTAAACTCTACAGATATATAACAAATCGCTGAATTCCGCTCATCCCTAAAATGAAATATCTGCTCGCATCAAAGGAGAAGCCATTGCTACATGCGACCAAAAAGGGAAAAGAAAAGTAGTATCGACAGCTGGGGGATGTAACGGAAAGGCTTTTCCCCGCTGTATATATGAAGCCAATGCCAAACAACAAGGTTCACACACACACACACACACACACACGCGCGCGCGCGCTCGCACAACAACACATACAGACACACACACAAGGTACCAGCTAGGGGGGGGGGGGGCACTAGCTCAAAACTAAGCCCACACATTAAGGTACCAGGTAGGGGTTGGGGGAGCTTCCTGTTGGGCTGCAACTTTGAGAAACAAGATACAAACATGTTTTTGGAAAACTCTATTTGACACTCTCTGTGTTGTGTCAAAATGTCGAGCGCATGCACACAAGAACTCTCCCAGAGCGAGAAATGGGCCGGCCCACTTAGCCACAGGGAGCCAACCAGCTTGGGAAGAGGGTTCCCCGAACCAGTTTTCGTTTCTTTTACCGGTTTTTGGTCTTCCTTTTATTCGGTTTCTATTCTTCTATTTGGTTTTTGTTTCTTTTTTCAACTTTGTTTTTTATTTTCTTAAAAAAATAGAAATTTCAAATATTCTGAAATTTTGTAACATGTTTCTAATTTTTTTAAAAAATCAGGTAATATTAAAAAATGTTCATGTTTTCTAAAAATTGTTAAAAATTTGAAAAAATGTCCGTAGTTCAAAAATTCATACTACAAACATGTTCGTATTTTTCAGAAAATATTCTGTAATTTCAATAAATGTGCATGTTTTTCAAAAATTGTTCGGAATGTCAAAAAATGTTCTCCTTTTCAAAAATTTCTCATAACTAAATTTTTTTCCAGGATTTGTTTTCCGGAATTTCAAAATATTTTGCCATTGTCAAATTTTTAAAAATTGCCTTTTTGAAAAAAAGTATGAGAATTTCAATAAATGTTTGGGTGCTTCAAATGTTGTCCCTGTTTATTAAAAAATGTTGACGTTTCAAGAAATAACACTTTAGAACTATCGTTGTTGTTAGTTCTTTACACACATTGTTGCTTGTTTGAGAATCCGAGCTGATCAACCGGCTAGCGACGAGCTCACACAAGCTGGAGTTTATGAGGTCAAAACCTCAATGCAGTGTGCTTTTCTACAATTTTCATGCTTGCACGCTTCAGAGCGGAGCTTTCCTCCAGTGGGCCGACCCAGTCGGGGGTGGAACCATGTGCGATGCGCTCCCTATCTACGTCATATAGGAAGTGCCCATGTCGTTAGAGGCAGTCGCTTGCAGGAAGGCTATATCACTGGCGGAAGTCCCACTCTTGCAGAATTTTGTGATTGCATCAGATTCCAAGCAAGTAGTGGGAGACGTACTCAATGGCAATCAAGGGAGATATGACACTATTATCGATGAGATTCATAATCGTGCATCTATGTTTAATTTTATTTTTAGTTTTGAAGGTCGCGAGTCGAACAAAGAATCTTATAGTCTAGCCAAGTTTTAGCATTCATTAGGTCAGAGGCGTCATATGTGGCTAGATCAACCCCATGATTCGAGATGTATTCCACACTCTGTTGTTTTTGATCAATAAATTTTGGCTTTACCCCTAAAAAAGGATGTCCCCATGTTTTTCCTCTAGCGTTGCAAAAGAATTAGAGATATTTCTTGAAGCAAAGAACTAGAGAGGGCTAACATGTAAACGTCGATTGCTAGCGTGTGGGGTTGGCCGGCCCATGGGCGCACGTGCGGATCGCAACGTCCCAACGTATGTACGTTTTTTCCTTTAGTATTTTTGCCTTTTCCAAATATGCATGATTTCAAAATGTTTGTGAATTCAAAAAATGTTCACGGATTCAAAAAATAAGACTTAAAAAATTGTTCGTGGATTTGACAAAAATGTTCACGGATTCAAAAAATAAGACTTCAAAAATTGTTCATGGATTTGACAAAAATGTTCACCAGTTCAGAAAATATTCACAAATCTGATAAAATGTTGCGGATTTGACAAATGTTCATTTAAAAAATCATGAATTTGAAACTATGTTTGTGAATTTGAAAAATTGTCGTTAATTCAGAAAATGTACGTGAATTCGAAACTTGTTCACATGTTCAAAAATTTGAAAAAATGTTCATGGGATGAAAATTATTCACGAATTTAAAAAATGCTTGTTAATATGAACTGTAAAAATGTTCATGAATTTCATAAAAGTTCATGAGTTTCATAAAAGTTTATGAATTCCAAAGCAGGAACCTTGAGAGACCACACATGAACATAATAGGCTCCATTTGTGCATCCTTGCAGAAAAAACAAAAGGTCATAGAGATGGAAACATATGCTAGAGCATATGCGACAACTTATCTAGCGGACAAGAGGATTGTAGATTAGTTTGTTTGGTGTACTGCAGCTCGACGCCTCACTGTTGTGTTTGAGATAAATAAAAACAATATCATTAGATAAGTCTTCTGAGTTATGTATTAATACCATAAGCATATATTCTCTTACAATACGGGAGAATATCGTACAGAAACCAACATTCGGTGTGGAAACCGGTGAAAACCACGAGAAAAAGATGTTTTGAAGTTTTTTTTTTGAAAAAAGCGGGATGTTAAGAGGATGATGTTTTATTGCCACACAAAATTTCAAGTTGAAACACATTACGAGATGTGAGCTATGAAAAAGACAAAATCAGTTCTGATTTTGTCTTTTTCATAGCTCACATCTCGTAATGTGTTTCAACTTGAAATTTTGTATGGCAATAAAACATCACCTTCTTAACATCTCACATCTTTTTCAGATTTTTTTAAACTTTTAAAATATGGTTTCCACGAAGTTTTCATTGAATATTGGTTTCCGTATGATATTCTCCCCTTACAATATTACCCATTTAGAAATATATTGATGCCTAAAATGTTCTTTATTATGCAATGAAAGGATAAATATGAGTAAAAAAGGTATTGCATAAGATAAGAATTTGTTGACGTTTTCGAAGGACTAAACATGATGCCCTTGCATTTGCTAGGTGCACCTTGCTAGTTAATGTAAAACTATTTTGCATAGTCTCATATCTTTGAAATAACGACTTGTTGATACAAATTGCAAATGTAGAAATGGATTAGTGAAGAAACTAGAATTACTAGAAATCAAGGGCTACACGACGCTGATGTCAGCTAGTAGATGTCCAGGTGGCATAAATCACGAAAAACGTGTCGCCCATAACAGCAATTTGGAGAAAAAAAGTCTTTGATTGACCTGGCGAAACGTTTCCACTCCCCTGACCAAGAACCAATGGATCGTCCATAATCGTAATCAGATTCGCCCCTTTGCATCATCCTTTACCACGTGTCTCAAAATTTCCCCTTCTAACCGATCTCTTAAACCCAATCAAAAAATTGGAGCTATTTTTTCTATTGACTTGTATGCGTCTATCGATCGAGGAGGTGATCTAGATGTGCATGGGACGTTGCCAGAGAGATGACTAGTATGAAATCAGTTAGGGAAATGAAGATGCCACATCGCTGCAATGAAAATACCTAAATAAAAATACAATCTAGTCCACATTAAATACCCCATGCTCTCAATTCAACACTTGTCGAGGGGTCACCAATGTTACTCCATTGGATTTCCATGACAAACAACAAAGTAGTATACACACACGCAGTAGGGAAGTCACGATCTCTGGGGAGAAGCATTGGCGACATTGATCTCGAACGATTGTAAGCTCGGAAAACATATAGAACAATGCGTCGTCCATGCATTACAAACTAGACTAAGGTTTAGTCACGACAGAATGAGGAGTGACGAGGACATCAATACCATTGCTACACCCATAACCCTTATTGCTATACATACTGGACCAATTACTAGAGCTCGCGCACGTCAATTGAATTACCAATTACTTTCGTTTCTTGGTAACAAATCTAATGCTCACGAGAATATGCTGCTGCCTAAATTGGATACATTTGTGTTGATTACTAATGAAGGGCCTAGCATGGACAAGAGGAATGAACACTGGAGCAAGATCAAGCATGGAGGGACGCGCGAAGGGATCCAGAATGGCATTTCTAGTGCATATTTGAGCACCTTGAAGCCTGCGTGATGACCTACAAGGACATGGACGAAATACACAAGATGCCCTTCATTAATTTCGTCCATAGCTTATTTTAGGTGTTGTGCCACCTTATTTTTGGGCCAGACCCATGTAATTTTGAAATACAACTTCCTAGGCTGTTTTTAGAGTCCGTATGGGTGGGGAAACAAAGTTAGGATTGGTTTCGGATCCCTCCTACAAGGGGTCACGAAAATCCCCCCTTACCCCCTATATATATAGCCCTTAGGGCGTCATTTAGACTGTGGATTTTGTTTAGATTAAAAGTTCGCCAGACGTCCCTCCAATTCGATGGAATAACCGAAACGAGAGTAAATTGCTCAAAACCATCACATTTGTGGCTAGGGTACTCCAAAACCACCGCTTTTGCCAAAAAAAATGCAAAATACCACCAACTCCGTGGCAAGTGAGTAACAAATCACACTAACTTGGAACTGAGCCGCGTCTAACATCGAAACTGACTAGTGGGGCATGTCTGTCGAGCTAATGTGGCAAAGAATAGTCCTAGTCAATGTGTTGACCCACTGAGGTGGACGGGGTACCACTTGTCATCCACATATCTTATTTCCCCCTCTTGTCCTTCTTCCTCGCCTCTAATCTGCTCCGGCGAGCACATCACAGCCCGCGAGAAGCGGAAGCAAGCACTGGCTCAAGCAGCAACAAGCCATGGTGGAAGCAAGCGGCGAGGTGGCTGGTCGTGGATGAGTAAGGTGGCACGGTGCGGCAGGATGCGACCGATGCGTGTGGAGTGGCGCGCAGCTGCGTGCATTACCGTCCCCCGGCAATGCCAACCACCATCTCTAATCACGCCCCTCAGAGTGGCACCAGGCTAGGTCTCCTCATGCCCAGGACAAGCCCGTCGACACCGGCGAGGTCATGAACTGGAGGAGTGTCCGGCAGGTGGCCTTCCTGCTTCACGTTGCTCTCGAATATGTCTTCGGGGTTGGGGGGGGGGGAGGGTGCTTGGACCCATCGTTGGGAAGCGCAAGGAGGTTAGCGGTGCTTGAATCTGTTGTCGAGCGTCGCCGGAAAGCCGACGGTGCTCGAATCCATCGCCCGCATCATGGAGAGTGGCGGCGGTCATGGGGCGTCGGGGAATTGCAGTGCGTGTAGTTCCTCCCTGGGTGGCGTAGTGCCAGGTCGCGACGGCTAGCCGTAGAAGGGGTGGCGTGTTAGCAGTGGGTGCTGGCGGCGGTAGGATCCTGGGCGCCTGGGCGACAGTGTCACGACTAACATGGTGGACCAGAAGTGCCTGGAGGGAAAGGACTCGATGGTCCCAGTGACTGATGGACTGTGAGGCCGAGTGGGTTAGTTTGGTCAGTTCGGTTGGGCCTATGTTGGCCTTGTGGGCTGTAGCCCGTCTCATTCTTGTATAACTAGGCCTTCCCTGTGTAAGCTGGAGGATATCGATTAAGTGGATATTGAATCGGCCGTGAGCGAGGAGCTGATCTTCTCCTCCGGAACCCTAATCCCCTTCCTTCCCCTTGTCGATCCCCTTTCCTCTTCCCCCCTCCAATCCCCTTGGTAGATCGGGCCTGTTACATCTGGTATCAGAGGTCAGGCGACCTAGAGACGGCGTACCCTCGCCCGCGCTACAACACAAAGCAGGCGCTCAAGACGGCGGCGATGGAGGAGCAACTCGCGACGCTGATCCAGACGGTCAGCGAGAGCCGCGCTGCCAACGACGCCAAGTTGGAGGCGATTCAACAGTCGTGGAGCTTTGGCGCCCTGCGGTCCAGAATCTCCAAGGCCAACTCGATGAACTTCGTACCCAAGTGGGCAGGATCGCGCTCCATGCCATGCTCGCGGATCCGTCGTCCAGCCCGGAGGAGCAGCCGCGACGGCCAGCGCCCCCACCATTGGCGGCCGATCTGGGGCAACAACATGGGCCAAGTGGCCACGGCGAGGTCTTCAACTCCGGGGGCTCGGTACATGGGGTGGTCACCACCCTGGCACCGCCTCCAGTCAAGGGTGCGTGCTCTAATCCCTCTGAAATTCGTACTGCCATAGATCTAGATCAACCCATGTCTGGCAGCTTGGTGCAGGAGCAAACCCCCTTGCCTTACTCGGACCATGCGCACTGGGCACTGCCGAAGATGGATTTCCCATCTTTCGACGGGGATAACCCCCAATTCTGGAAGAACAAGTGTGAAAAATACTTTGATGTTTTTGGGATTGCTCCGGATATGTGGGTTAGATTAGCGACACTGCACTTCACGGGCAATGCAGCTCGTTAGCTACAGTTGCATGAGTCACAAAACACTGTATTCACTTGGGAAACACTTTGTAGTGCATTGAGTATCAAGTTTGGGCGGGAGCAATATCAGGCACATATCCGGCAATTCAATACATTGCGGCAAAAAAATACTGTGCATGAGTATATGCAGTGTTTTGAGGAGTTGATGCATCACATATTAGCTCATAATCCTGCATTCGATTCTGTTTACTTTACAACCCAGTTTCTGGAAGGGCTTAGAGCCGAGATTAGAGCAGGTGTTATGTTGCATCAGCCAAAAGATTTGGAGACTGCTTTTTCTCTTGCTTCGTTACATGAGGAGCTGTTGGAGGCATTACTGCGCCGAGAATATCGACGCCAAGACGTGGCTCCCCCGAGGCAACCTGTGCAGCGGCCGCTGCTCGCGTTGGTTGCACCTCCAGCTCGTCAAATGATGCCTGGGCCACCAGCTGCAGCGGATGATCACGCCAGGGAGGCAGCCCGTGCGCCGGATCAGCGGGAACAGGGGCCTGGCGATAACAGGATCGCCACTTTGCGCAATTATCGCCGAATGCGAGGATTGTGTTTCAAGTGTGGCGAGCGGTGGGGCCCGGGGCATCAATGTGGCCCGACTGTTCAGTTGCACATTGTGGAGGAACTATTGGATATATTGCAAGCTGATAATGTCAAACCAGAGATGCCAGAACTGGAGGAGGACAATGAGGTTCTCATGTGCATTTCGAAGGTGGCCACAACAGGGCAAACTACCCCTCGTACAGTGTGGCTTGTGGGGAACATAGCAGGCAAAGAGGTCTTGATTCTTGTTGATTCAGGCAGTTTGCATAGCTTCATCAGTGAGACAGTGGCTGAGCGGGTGCAAGGGCAGATTCGGCTGCAGCAACCTATGGTGGTTAAAATTGCTGATGGAGGTTCTATGTCCTGCAATGGGGTCATTCCAGCTTGTGCTTGGGCGGTTCAAGGGCAGGAATTTGTCACTGATCTTTGCATTCTTCCCTTGGGCTGCTATGATATGGTTGTTGGGATGGATTGGCTGGAGGAGTGTGGGCCGATGTGGGTAGACTGGGCAGCGAAGCAGCTCCAGTTCCAGCATGAGGGCGCGTTGATCACCCTGACAGGTGTGCAGAGTAAGCTGGAGCCTGTCCAACACATATCTGGCGCTCAGCTGCGAGCCATGGAAGACATGGACACAATTTCTCAGGTGGTGCTGTTGCATGCTGTGGGTCCTGATATGCATATCACTACAGTCCCAGAAGAGATTCAGCAATTGCTTGATGAGTACCAGTTGGTGTTTGCAGAACCTACAGAGTTGCCTCCTCACAGGTCATGGGATCATACCATTCCACTGTTTCCTGGGGCTAAACCAGTTAATATTCGGCCTTATCGGTATACACCGGAGCAGAAGAACAAGATCGAAGCACAGGTCCGAGAGCTGTTGAAGGCAGGATTGATCGTTCCAAGTGTCAGCCAGTTTTCTTCGCCGGTGCTGTTAGTGCGGAAGAAGGATCAAACTTGGAGGATGTGTGTGGACTTCCGTCATTTGAATGCCATTACAGTGAAGAGTACCTACCCCTTGCCAATCATCGACGAACTCCTTGATGAATTGGCCGGTTCCTGCTGGTTCTCGAAGCTTGATTTGCGAGCCGATTACCATCAGATCCGAATGGTTGAGGAGGACGGGGCCAAAACAACATTCAAAACGCATCAGGGCCACTTCCAGTTCAGGGTTATGCCGCCCGGGGTAACAGGAGGACCGGCTACGTTCCAAGGTGGTATGAACACAGTGCTCTCACCTCTCATCCGTAAGGGTGTGCTCGTGTTTATGGATGGCATATTGGTCCATTCCCTCACCTGGCCAGAGCATGTGACTCTCCTTCGTGCCGTGCTGAAGATACTCTCAGAGAATGGTCCAAAAGCGAAGATGTCTAAATGCACCTTTGCTCAGAATCGCATTGACTATTTGGGACACCACATCAGTTAGGAGGGTGTCACCACGGATACCACTAAGATCCAAGCAGTGCCTGATTGGCCAAGACCAGACTCAGTTCACAAGCTAAGGGGGTTCTTGGGGCTGGCAGGGTACTATCGCAAATTTGTCCGCAATTTTGGCGTGATTTCACGACCATTGACAGATATGCTGAAGAAAGGAACGATTTTTGTGTGGACACCAGTAGCGGATACAACATTCAAAGAATTGAAGCGAGCATTGATTGAAGCCCCTGTTTTGGCACTTCCAGACTTTTCCAAGCGGTTTGTTGTGGAGACAGATGCAAGTGCTATCGGAGTTGGAGCTGTGTTGATGCAAGATTCACACTCGGTGGCGTATCTCAGCAAGGCATTGGGAACTAAGAATATCGGACTCTCGGCATATGAGAAAGAGTGTCTAGCTCTCTTGCTAGACATTGAGCACTGGAGGCGGTACCTGTAACACGCAGAATTCACCATCCGCACGGATCAGAAAAGTTTGCTGAATCTTACTGACCAGCGATTGAACACCTTGATACAACAGAGGGCGTTTACTAAGCTGGTGGGGCTGCAATTTGTTATCCAGTACAAGGCGGGAATCGCCAATCGAGCTGCGGATGCTCTCTCTCGCCGTGATCACCCTGTTGATGCTGAACTGGTGGTTGTGTCGGTGTGTAAGCCAGCATGGTTGGAAGTGATTACTGCGAGCTATCGAACAGACCCGGAAGCGCAACAGAAATTGACAAAGCTAGCGGTGCTGACCCCGGATAAGCAGGGCTACTCTTTGAAAGATGGCATCATTCGGTATCAAGACAGGATCTGGGTGGGAGTGGATAGTGACATTCAGCGCTCCCTGACCACGTCCTTGCATGATAGCGCTGTGGGGGGCCACTCCGGCTTCCATGCCACTTATAATCGCATCAAGAGGTTGTTTTGCTGGAAGGGCCTGAAAGATATGATTAAGCAGTATGTTCGTGCTTGTGTAACCTACCAGCGAGCGAAAACTGAGAGAGTTTCGCCAGCAGGGCTGTTGCAGCCTTTGCCAATTCCAAAGAGGCCGTGGGCAGTGGTATCGCTGGACTTATTGAAGGGCTTCCTAGATCCGGTGGCCACGATGTCATTCTAGTGGTTGTGGACAAGTTCTCGAAGTATGCTCACTTCATACCCCTGACTCATCCATTCACGGCTCTCTCGGTGGCGACTGTTTACATGCAGAGCATCTTTCGCTTACATGGTCTTCCCTTGGCTATCATATCAGACCGCGACCGAATATTCACAAGTGCTGTGTGGCAGGAGCTGTTCAAGTTATCCCAGACTCAGTTGCGATTGAGCTCATCGTATCACCCTCAAACGGATGGCCAGACATAAAGGGTGAATCAATGCCTGGAGGGATATCTTCGTTGTGCAGTTCATTCGTGCCCCCGCAACTGGAGTAAGTGGTTGTTTCTTGCTGAGTATTGGTACAACACCTCTTTCCACTCGTCGCTGGGTCGTACGCCGTTTGAAGTGATCTATGGGCATTTGCCTCGCGAGTTTGGGGTGATGCAAGTCGAGGAGTGTTCTGTGCCCGACTTGGCATCATGGCTGCAGGAGCGGGAGGTGATGATGCAGCACCTTCAGCAACAACTTAAGCGTGCTCAGGATCGCATGAAGAGACAAGCGGATAAGCACCGTTCTGACCGGGAGTTCGCTGTTGGTGACTCGGTTTTCCTCAAGCTTCAACCGTTTGTGCAGACGTCCATGGCCTAGCGACCGCATCAGAAGCTGGCATTTCGATACTATGGGCCCTATCCGATCATTGCTCGCTTTGGCGCAGTGGCTTACAAGCTGAAGCTCCCCGAAGGCAGCAAAATTTATCCTGTGGTGCATGTGTCTCAGCTCAAGAAGCTGGTAGGTCCAGAGATTCCGGTGAGTTCTAGCTTGCCCCCCGCTAACACCATCCTGCAGGCCAAGCATCAGCCGGCGTGCATCCTGGGGCACAAGATGGTCAAGACGCAGGGTTCCTCTCAACCCAGAATTCTGGTGCAGTGGAGTGACCTGCCATCGTCTCTGGCTACCTGGGAGGACTTGAGCGATCTTCAGCGTCGTTTTCCGGTGGCGCCGGCTTGGGGACAAGCCGGTCCTCAAGAGGGGGTAAATGTCACGACTGACATGGTGGACCAGAAGTGCCTGGAGGGAAAGGACTCGATGGTCCTAGTGATTGATGGACTGTGAGGCCGAGTGGGTTAGTTTGGTCGGTTCGGTTGGGCCTATGTTGGCCTTGTGGGCTGTAGCCCGTCTCATTCTTGTATAACTAGGCCTTTCCTATGTAAGCTGGAGGATATCGATTAAGTGGATATTGAATCGGCCGTGAGCGAGGAGCCGATCTTCTCCTCCGGAACCCTAATCCCCTTCCTTCCCCTTGTCGATCCCCTTTCCTCTTCCTCCCCTCCAATCCCCTTGGTAGACCGGGCCCGTTACAGACAGCGGGGGCTGAGTCAGGTGTGACTCATGGCGTTGACTATGGGGAAGAAGAAAAAAAGGGGGAGAAATGAGAGACTGACTGGTGGGGCTATCTTCGACCTCACTATATTGTCCACGTTGGCACGCCAAATCAGCTCGACATTTGGGTCTCATTAGTCGTTTTTGTTGTTAGACACGGCTCAGTTCCGAATTAGTGCGATGTTTACTCACTTGCCGCAAAGGTGGTGGTATTTTGTGATTTTAGGCAAAAGCGGTGGTTTTGGAGTACCCTAGCAACAAATGTGGTGGTTTTAAGCAATTTACTCCCAAATCGATGATGTTACTGCCAAAGATGCAATGACCTGATGAAGACACAATCAAGTCCCAATGTGTTCATAATGGGGAAACAAACATGTCCACATGATCTTGTCAGTAGACCTGACGGCACCCGCACCTCCAAAGCTTGATAAGAGGCCAGACTAGACCTGATATATTGAATACTGCCGCCACCACCACGGTAAGGATGAATCTGTTGGTGGCGAATACCAACCTGCCCACCGGATCTTAGTGTTGGTTCTGGTGGTGCATGTACTGCAGGCTAAAGAAAAAGGCGGAGAAATAATTATGGGACACTATTACTGAAGGAAATATGCCCTAGAGGCAATAATAAAGTTGTTATTTATATTTATTATATCATGATAAATGTTTATTATTCATGCTAGAATTGTATTAACCAGAAACTTAGTACATGTGTGAATAAATAGACAAACAGAGTGTCCCTAGTATGCCTCTACTTGACTAGCTTGTTAATCAGAGATGGTGAAGTTTCCTAGCCATAGACATGTGTTTTCATTTGATGAACGAGATAACATCATTAGAAAATGATGTGATGGACAAGACCCATCCGTTAGCTTACCACTATGATCGTTTAATTTATTGCTATTGCTTTCTTCATGACTTATACATGTTTCTATGACTATGAGATTATGCAACTCCCGAATACCAGAGGAACACTTAGTGTGCTATCAAACGTCACAACATAACTGGGTGATCATAAAGATGCTCTACAGGTGTCTTCGATGGTGTTTGTTGGGTTGGCATAGATCAAGATTAGGATTTTTCACTTTGTGTTACGGAGAGGTATCTCTGGGCCCTCTCGGTAATGCACATCACTATAAGCCTTGCAAGAAATGTGACTAATGAGTTAGTCACGGGATGATGCACTACGCAACGAGTAAAGAGACTTGCCGGTAACGAGATTGAACTAGGTATTGAGATACCGACGATCGAATCTCGGGCAAGTAACACACCCATGACAAAGGGAACAACGTATGTTGTTATACGGTTCGACCAATAAAGATCTTCGTAGAATATGTAGGAGCCAATAAGGGCATCCAGGTTCCGCTATTGGTTATTGACCAGAGAGGTATCTCGGTCATGTCTGCATAGTTCTTGAACCCGTAGGGTCCGCACGCTTAACGTTCGTTGATGATATAGTATTATATGAGTTATGTATGTTGGTGACCGAATATTGTTTAGAGTCCCAGATGAGATCACAGACATGACGAGGAACTCCGGAATGATCTAGAGGTAAAGATTGATATGTGGGATAGTAGTGTTTGATCTCCAGAAGGGTTTCGGAATTCACCGGAAGAAGTTCCGGATGTCTCCCGAAATGTTTGGGTACGAGAACACTTTATTTGGGCAAAAGGGGAAAGCCCATGAGGCTTTTGGAAAGTGCGAAAGGAAGTTTTGCAGAGACCAGAGGCTAGACGCCAGGAACCCTGGCGTCTAGGGTGTAGACGCCGGGAACCTTGGCGTCTAGCCCTGGAGTCCGAGAAGGACTCTTGCCTTTCAGGCAAAATTGACTTTGAGGAGGCTTTTACTCCAAGTTTCGACCCCAGGGCTCAATATATAGATAGAGGGGCAGGGCTAGCACCAAAGATAGATCAAGAAACACCAAGCCGTGTGCCGGCAACCCTGTCCGCTCTAGTTTATCCTCCGTCATAGTTTCCGTAGTGCTTAGACGAAGCCCTGCGGAGATTGTTCTTCACCAACACCGTCACCACGCCGTCGTGCTGCTGGAACTCATCTACTACTTTGCCCGTCTTGCTGGATCAAGAAGGCGAGGACGTCATCGAGCTGTACGTGTGCTGAACACGGAGGTGCCGTACGTTCGGTACTTGATCGAGACGGATCGTGAAGGTGTACAACTACATCAACCGCGTTGATTAACGCTTCCACTTTGCAATCTTCAAGGGTATGAAGATACACTCCCCCTCTCGTTGCTATGCATCACATAGATAGATCCTGCGTGATTGTAGGATTTTTTTTGAAATTACCGCGTTCCCCAACAGTGGCATCCGAGCCAGGTCTATGCGTAGATGTTATATGCACAAGTAGAACACAAAGAGTTGTGAGCGATAATAGTCATACTTCTTACCAGCATGCCATACTTTGATTTGGCGGTATTGTTGGATGATGCGGCTCAGACCGACATTACGCGAACGCTTACGCGAGACTGGTTCTACCGATGTGCTTTGCACATAGGTGGCTGGTGAGTGTCTGTTTCTCCAACTTTAATTGAATCGAGTGTGGCTACGCCTGGTCCTTGTTGAAGGTTAACACAACACACTTGACGAAAATCATTGTGGTTTTGATGCGTAGGCAAGAACCGATCTTGCTAGAAGCCCGTAGCAGCCACGTAAAACTTGCAACAACAAATTAGAGGACGTCTAACTTGTTTTTGCAAGGCTTGCTGTGATGTGATATGGTCAAGCATGATGTGATATAATTTGTTGTATGAGATGATCATGTTTTCTAACAAAGTTATCGGCAACTGGCAGGAGCCATATGGTTATCGCTTTATTGTATGCAATGCAATCTCCATGTAATTGTTTTACTTTATCACTAAGCAGTAGCGATAGTCGTAGTAACAATAGATGGAGAGACGACAACGATGCTATGATGGAGATCAAGGTGTCGTGCCGGTGATGATGGAGATCATGAGCACAAGATGATGACGGCCATATCATGTCACATATTTTGATTACATGTGATGTTTATCTTTTATGCTTCTTATTTTGCTTAGTTCGGCGTTAGCATTATAAGATGATCCCTCACTAAAATTTCAAGGTAGAAGTGTTCTCCCTAAGTATGCACCGTTGCGACTGTTCTTCGTGCTGAAACACCACATGATGAACGGGTGTGATAGGCTCTACGTTCACATACAATGACGAGCCTAGCATATGCAGATATGGCCTCGGAACACTGGAGACCGAAAGGTCGAGCGTGAATCATATAGTAGATATGATCAACATAGTGATGTTCACCATTGAAAACTACTCCATCTCACGTGATGATCGGACATGGTTTAGTTGATTTGGATCACGTGGTCACTTAGAGGATTAGAGGGATGTCTATCTAAGTGGGAGTTCTTAAGCAATATGATTAAATTGAACTTTAATTTATCATGAACTTAGCCCTTATAGTATTTTGCAAATTATGTTGTGGATCAATAGCTCGCATTGTAGTGTCCCTATGTTTTTATATGTTCCTAGAGAAAACTAAGTTGAAAGATGATAGTAGCAATGATGCAGACTGAGTCCGTGATATGAGGTTTATCCTCATTGCTACACAGAAGAATTATGTCCTTGATGCACCACTAGGTGACAAAACTATTGCAGGAGCAGATGCGGACGTTATGAATGTTTGGCTAGCTTAATATGATGACTACTTGATAGCGTAGTGCACCATACTTTACGGCTTAGAATCGGGACTTCAAAGACATTTTGAACATTATGGACCATATGAGATGTTCCAAGAGTTGAAGTTAATATTTCAAGCAAATACCCGAGTTGAGAGATATGAAGTCTTCAACAAGTTCTATAGCTAAAAGATGGAGGAGAATAGCTCAAGCAGTGAGCATGTGCTCAGATTGTCTGGGTACTACAATCGCTTGAATCAAGTGGGAGCTAATCTTCCAGATAAGATAGTGATTGATAGAGTTCTCTAGTCACCATCACCAAGTTACTGGAACTTCGTGATGGACTATAGTATGCAAGGGATGACAAAAACGATTCTCGAGCTCTTCGTGATGCTGAAATCGATGAAGGTAGAAATCAAGAAAGAACACCAAGTGTTGATGATTGACAAGACCACTAGTTTCAAGAAAAGGGCAAAGGGAAAGAAAGGGAACTTCAAGTAGAATGGTAAGCAAGTTGTCACTCCCGTGAAGAAGCCCAAAGCTGGACCAAAGCCTGAAACTGAGTGATTCTACTGCAAAGGAAACGGTCACTGGAAGCAGAAATGCCCTGAATATTTGGTGGATAAGAAGGATGGCAAAGTGAACAAGGGTATATTTGATATACAGATTATTCATGTGTACCTTACTAGTGTTTATAGTAGCTCCTGGGTATTTGATACTTGTTCAGTTGCTAAGATTAGTAACTCGAAACAGGAGTTACAGAATAAACAAAGACTAGTTGAGGGTGAAGTGACGATGTGTGTTGGAAGTGGTTCCAAGATTGATATGATCATCATCGCACATCCCCTATATTTTTGAGATTAGTGTTGAACCTAAATAAATGTTATTTGGTGTTTGCGTTGAGCATAAATATGATTAGATCATATTTATTGCGATACGATTATTCATCTAACACAGAGAATAAATTGTTATTCAGTTTACATGAATAAAACCTTCTATGGTCATACACCCAATGTTGATGGTTTATAGAATCTTGATCGTAGTGATACACATATTCATAATATTGATGCCAAAAGATGCAAAGTTGGTAATGATAGTGCAACATATTTGTGGCACTGCCGTTTGGGTCATATCGGTGTAAAGCGCATGAAGAAACTCCATAAAGATGGACTTTTGGAATCACTTGATTATGATTCATTTGATGCTTAAAAACCATGCCTTATGGGCAAGATGACTAAAACTCCGTTCTCCGGAACAACGGAACGAGCTAGTGACTTATTGGAAATAATACATACCGATGTATGCGGTCCAATGAGTGTTGATGCTCGTGGCAGGTATCGTTATTTTCTAACCTTCACAGATGATTTGGGAAGATATGGGTATATCTACTTATTGAAACACAAGTCTGAAACATTTGAAAAGTTCAAAGAATTTCAGAGTGAAGTGGAGAATCATCGTAACAAGAAAATAAAGTTTCTACAATCTGATCGTAGATGAGAATATTTGAGTTACAAGTTTGGACTTCATTTAAAAACAATGTGGAATAGTTTCACAGCTCACGCCACATGGAACACCACAGTGTAATGGTGTGTCCGAACATCGTAACCGTACTTTATTGGATATATGGTGCAATCTATGATGTCTCTTATCGGGTTACCACTATCGTTTTGGGGTTATGCATTAGAGACAGCTGCATTCACTTTAAATAGGGCACCATAAAAATCCGTTGAGACAACACCTTATGAACTATGGTTTGGCAAGAAACCAAAGTTTTCGTTTCTTAAAGTTTGGGACTACGATGCTTATGTGAAAAACCTCAACCTGATAAGCTTGAACCTAAATTGGAGAAATGCATCTTCATAGGATACCCAAAGGAAACTGTTGGGTACACCTTCTAACACAGATCCGGAGGCAAGATCGTTGCTAACAATGGATCCTTTCTAGGGAAGGAGTTTATCTCGAAAGAAGTGAGTGGGAGGAAAGTCGAACTTGATGAGGTAATTGTACCTTCTCCCGAATTGGAAAGTAGTTCATCACAGAAATTAGTTCCAGTAATTCCTACAACAATTAGTGAGGAAGCTAATGATGATGATCATGAAACTTCAGATCAAGTTACTACAGAACCTTGTAGGTCTTCCAGAGTATGGTCCGCACCAGAATGGTACGATAATCCTATTCTAGAAGTCATGTTACTAGACCATGATGAACCTACGAACTATGAGTAAGCGAAGCAATGATGAGCCCAGATTCCGCGAAGTGGCTTAAAGGCCATGAAATCTGAGATGAGATCCATGTATGAGAACAAAGTGTGGACTTTGGAGGATTTTCCCGCTGATTGGCAGGACATCAAAAATAAATGGATTTTCAAGAGGAAGACGAACGATGATAGTAGTGTTACTACCTACAAAGCTCGACTTGTTGTGAAAGGTTTTCAACAAGTTCAAGGAGTTGACTACGATGAGACTTTCTCACCCATAGCGATGCTTAAATTCTGTCCGAATCATGTTAGCAATTGCTGCATTTTATGATTATAAAATTTGGTAGATGGATATCAAAACTGCATTCCTGAATGGATTTCTGGAAGAAGAGTTGTATATGATGCAACCGGAAGGTTTTGTCGATCCAAAGGGTGCTAACAAAGTGTGCAAGCTCCAATGATCCATTTATGGACTGGTGCAAGCCTCTCGGAGTTGGAATAAACGCTTTGATAGTGTGATCAAAGCATATGATTTTATACAGACTTTTGGAGAAGCCTGTATTTACTATAAAGTGAGTGGGAGCTCAGTAGCATTTCTAATATTATATGTGGATTACATATTGTTGATTGGAAATGATATAGAATTTCTGGATAGCATAAAGGGATATTTGAATAAGCTTTTTTCAATGAAAGACCTCGGTGAAGCTGCTTACATATTGGGCATCAAGATCTATAGAGATAGATCAAGACGCTTAATTGGACTTTCACAAAGCACATACCTAGGTAAAGTTTTGAAGAAGTTCAAAATGGATCAGTTAAAGAAAGGGTTCTTTCCTGTATTACAAGGTGTAAAGTTGAGTAAGACTCAAAGCCCGACCACGGCAGAAAATAGAAAGAGAATGAAAGTCATTCCCTATGTCGCAGTCATAGGTTCTATAAAGTATGTTGTGCTGTGTACTAGACTTATTGTATACCCTGCCCTGAGTTTGGCAAGGGAGTACAATTTTAATCTAGTAGATCACTGTACATCGGTCAAAATTATCCTTAGTGGAATAAAGACATGTTTCTCGGTTATGGAGGTGACAAAAAGGTTGGTCATAAAGGGTTATGTCGATACAAGCTTTGGCACTAATCTGGATGACACTAAGTCTCAATCTGGATACATATTGAAAGTGGGAGCAATAGCTAGAGTAGCTCCATGCAGAGCATTGTAGACATAGAAAATTTGCAAAATACATACGACTTTGAATGTGGCAGACCCGTTGACTAAACTTCTCTCACAAGCAAAACATGATCACACCTTAGTACTCTTTGGGTGTGAATCACATAGCGATGTGAACTAGATTATTGACTCTAGCAAGCCGTTTGGGTGTTAGTCACATGGAGATGTGAACTATTGGTGTTAAATCACATGACGATGTGAACTAGATTATTGACTCTAGTGCAAGTGGGAGACTGAAGGAAATATGCCCTAGAGGCAATAATAAAGGTGCTATTTATATTTCCTTATATCATGATAAATGTTTATTATTGATGCTAGAATTGTATTAACCGAAAACTTAGTACATGTGTGAATACATAGACAAACAGAGTGTCCCTAGTATGCCTCTACTTGACTAGCTCGTTAATCAAAGATGGTTAAGTTTCCTAGCCATAGACATGTGTTGTCATTTGATGAATGGGATCACATCATTAGAGAATGCTGTGATGGACAAGACCCATCCGTTGGCTTAGCACTATGATCGTTTAGTTTATTGCTATTGCTTTCTTCATGACTTATACATGTTCCTATGACTATTAAATTATGCAACTCCCGAATACCAGAGGAACACTTAGTGTGCTATCAAACGTCACAACGTAACTGGGTGATCATAAAGATGCTCTACAGGTGTCTCCGATGTTGTTTGTTGGGTTGGCATAGATCAAGATTAGGATTTGTCACTCTGTGTTTCGGAGAGGTATCTCTGGGCCCTCTCGGTAATGCACATCACTATAAGCCTTGCAAGCAATGTGACTAATGAGTTAGTCACGGGATGATGCACTACTCAACGAGTAAAGAGACTTGCCGCTAACGAGATTGAACTATGTATTGAGATACCGACGATCGAATCTCGGGCAAGTAACATACCCATGACAAAGGGAACAACATATGTTGTTATGCGGTTCGACCGATAAAGATCTTCGTAGATTATGTAGGAGGCAATATGGGCATCCAGGTTCCGCTATTGGTTATTGACCAGAGAGGTGTCTCGTTCATGTTTACATAGTTCTCGAACCCGTAGGGTCCGCACGCTTAACGTTCATTGACGATATAGTATTATATGAGTTATGTATGTTGGTGACCGAATATTGTTCAGAGTCCGAGATGAGATCACGAACATGACGAGGAACTCCAGAATGGTCCTGAGGTAAAGATTGATATGTGGGATAGTAGTGTTTATCTCTGGAAGGGTTCCGGAATTCACCGGAAGAAGTTCCGGATGTCTCCCGAAATGTTTGGGTATGAGAACACTTTATTTGGGCCAAAGGGGAAAGCCCATGAGGCTTTTGGAAAGTGCAAAAGGAAGTTTCATGGAGACCAGAGGCTAGATGCCAGGAACCCTTGCGTCTAGGGTGTAGACACCGGGAACCTTGGCATCTAGCCCTGGAGTCCGAGAAGGACTCTTGCCTTTCAGGCAAAATCGACTTTGAGGAGGCTTTTACTCCAAGTTTCGACCCCAGGGCTCAATATATAGATAGAGGGGCAGGGCTAGAACCAAAGATAGATCAAGAAACACCAAGCCGTGTGCCGGCAACCCCGTCTCCTCTAGTTTATCCTCCGTCATAGTTTCTGTAGTGCTTAGGCGAAGCCCTGCGGAGATTGTTCTTCACCAACACCGTCACCACGCCGTCGTGCTGCCAGAACTCATCTACTAGTTTGCCCGTCTTGCTGGATCAAGAAGGCGAGGACATCATCAAGCTGAACGTGTGCTGAACACGGAGGTGCCGTACGTTCGGTACTTGATCGGGATGGATCGTGAAGGTTTACAACTACATCAACTGCGTTGATAAACGCTTCCTCTTTGCAATCTTCAAGGGTACGAAGATACACTCCCCCTCTTGTTGCTATGCATCACATAGATAGATCTTGCGTGATAGTAGGATTTTTTTTGAAATTACCGCGTTCCCCAACAGTGGCATCCGAGCCAGGTCTATGCGTAGATGTTATATGCACGAGTATAACACAAAGAGTTGTGAGCGATAATAGTCATACTTCTTACCAGCATGCCATACTTTGATTCGGCGGTATTGTTGGATGATGCGGCTCAGACCGACATTACGCGAACGCTTATGCGAGACTGGTTCTGCCGACGTGCTTTGCACATAGGTGGCTGGTGAGTGTCTATTTCTCCAACTTTAGTTGAATCGAGTGTGGCTACGCCCGGTCCTTGTTGAAGGTTAAAACAACACACTTGACGAAAAATCGTTGTGGTTTTGATGCGTAGGTAATAACGGTTCTTGCTAGAAGCCCGTAGCAGCCACGTAAAACTTGCAACAACAAAGTAGAGGACGTCCAACTTGTTTTTGTAGGGCTTGCTGTGATGTGATATGGTCAAGCATGATGTAATATAATTGTTGTATGAGATGATCATGTTTTGTAACAAAGTTATCGGCAACTGGCAGGAGCCATATGGTTGTCGCTTTATTGTATGCAATGCAATCACCATGTAATTGTTTTACTTTATCACTAAGCGGTAGCGATAGTCGTAGTAACAATAGATGGCGGGACGACAATAATGCTATGATGGAGATCAAGGTGTCGCACCGGTGATGATGGAGATCATGAGCACAAGATGATGATGGCCATATCATGTCACATATTTTGATTACATGTGATGTTTATCTTTTATGCTTCTTATTTTTCTTAGTTCGGCGTTAGCATTATAAGATGATCCCTTACAAAAATTTCAAGGTAGAGGTGTTCTCCCTGAGTATGCACCGTTGCGACAGTTCTTCATGCTGAGACACCACATGATGATCGGGTGTGATAGGTTCTATGTCCACATACAACAAGTGCAAGCCAATTTTGCACATGCAGAATACTCGGGTTAAACTTGACGAGCCTAGCATATGCAGATATGGCCTCGGAACACTGGAGACTGAAAGTTCGAGCGTGAATCATATAGTAGATATGATCAACATAGTGATGTTCATCATTGAAAACTACTCCATATCACGTGATGATCGGACATGGTTTAGTTGATTTGGATCACGTGGTCACTTAGATGATTAGAGGGATGTCTATCTAAGTGGGAGTTCTTAAGTAATATGATTAAATTGAACTTTAATTTATCATGAACTTAGCCCTGATAGTATTTTGCAAATTATGTTGTAGATAAATAGCTCGCATTGTAGTTTCCCTATGTTTTTATATGTTCCTAGAGAAAACTAAGTTGAAAGATGATAGTAGCAATGATGCGGACTGAGTCCGTGATGTGAGGTTTATCCTCATTGCTGCATAGAAGAATTATGTCTTTGATGCACCGCTAGGTGACAAAACTATTGCAGGAGCAGATGCAGACATTATGAATGTTTGGCTATCTTAATATGATGACTACTTGATAGTTTAGTGCACCATACTTTACGTCTTAGAATCGGGACTTCAAAAAAGTTTTGAATGTCATGGACCATATCAGATGTTCCAAGAGTTGAAGTTAATATTTCAAGAAAATACCCGAGTTGAGAGATATGAAGTCTCCAACAAGTTCTGTCGTGGAATTGTCACGTCAGATGTCCTAGTGAAAGGACTTAGTCGTGGAGCCATCACAACTAGGAAGTTTAAAGGGGTTAATCGGGACAAAGGACACGAGGTTCATACTGGTTCAGCCCCTTACGGTGAAGGTAAAAGCCTACGATCCAGTTTTGAGTGGGATTGCTTATGTGTCGATAACCAAGGAGCGAATCGCTTGACCTAGCTCTCGATCTGATGTTACTTGCCCTAAACCGCCGCCGGGTCGTCCCTTTATATCCAGAGGTCGACGCCCAGCGGCTTACAGAGTCCTGACACCGACTCATAAACAGTGTACGTCTCGGTCTCTTAACTATTCTTGCCTTACAATACAAGTCACGCACATATGGCGGTTTATCACTATGGGCCTTAAGTCGCGTCTGGGCTTTGGGCCCTTAACTGAACCGCCATCTCTATCATTGGTCTTGGGCTTCAAGAATATTTGTAAGTATAACCCGGCCCCTCCTGGGTGGGTCATACCAATAGTTATATCCCCAACATTAGGCCCCAGATTGATTTGGACTGGTTCATGTCAATCTTCAACACTTAAGAAAAATCTTCCGCCCTTATGAAATTTTCGTAACCCACCATGACATCATCCTCTGGATTCGCTGTAACCTGTCATGACGTCACCTATCATAAAAGCACATTTTGTTCAATGTATCTCAACGGATCTTTGTCTTGATGACCATCCTGAAAATCGAGGCGTCCTTGTAGTTGGATAATTTATGTTTTCGGCCTCCTCGTTTTTTGCGCTCTTTTAGTGGCCCTTCCTTATAAATAGACCCGACTAGGTCTTCTTCATTCTTCCCCTTGTTCGTCTTCTTCCTCTCGCCCCCATCTGTCACTCGAGCTCCGCCACCGCCGCCGCAGCGCACTTCATCTCCGTCAACCTTGGCCGCTGCATCAACCTGAACCTGACCAGAGAACGGCGACGCCCCTCCGCACAGATCTACCGCTGTAAGTTTTCCCCTTTCTGCACCATAGATCATGCTAGGGTTAGCGAGTTCTTCTGTACAGTTCGGAGTTCATCTTAGTTCTTCGTGTTTTCTTCTGCCGTGGCTTCTTTTGATCCAACAGTAGCATAGATCTCGTGCGATAGTTGCTCCGCATCCATTTTAGGCACCAGCAGATCTTCTTTCTTTGTAAAAAATCCTCATTAGAACGCATGAACTCCTCTGTACCATGTTTTTAGGTCTAGAAAATTTTCTTTTCTGAATGTCCATTTGATCCAAAATAATAGTTGCAGTTTATGAAACCTGTTTATGCAACACTTAGGCAAAAATCTGCACTTGTTAGATTCATCTAGCCATGGTGACTCTAATCACCGGTTTTAAAGAGGCAATGCTCATATTGGCTCAAGTGGTTAAGCCATGCGGTCTGTGACCGGTAGGTCTTTGGTTCGAATTATCACCCACGGCGATTTAAATAGTTTTGAGATAATTACCGTTATACCATTAGGCCCCTTCCTAAGCCACCATCTTGAATATGCACTGTAATGTTTTTTCCTGCCTGGCTTAAATTTGAACCGGTACTTTTTACTCTGTCTTAGGCTTTTACAATGGCACCGAAAGCACCCACTTCCTGCAACTGGGTTAAATCCATTGTCACAGATAGCACTCTTGACGACTTTGTGAAGACTGGCTATCTGCCAAAGAAAGAAATCATGTCTTATCGTGCTCCTAACCCGGAGGAAGAATTTCCTCAGCCAAAAACAGGAGAGGTTATTGTTTTCACGGATCACATGAACCGGGGTTTCTCTCCACCCGATTCAAAATTCTTCAGAGATGTGCTGCACTTCTTTGATCTTCGCCCACAAGATATCGGACCCAATTCCGTGTCTAACATCAGCAACATCCAAGTATTCAATGAAGTATATCTTGGAGAAGAACCCAATATTTTACTCTTCAGAGAGCTATTCTACTTGAACTGCCAGAATGAGTGCGCCAGTGGCCAGAGCTTAGAACTTGGTGGTGTCTCGATCCAACGTCGTAGGGACATAATCTTTCCTTATGCCAACCTACCGAGTCATCCCAAAGACTGGAATCAGACATGGTTTTACTGCCAAGACACCTCTCCAGATGGTGAGAACCCTCTGCCCAGTTTTCGTGCTCTATGTTTGGGTAACAATGACCCACTCCCTGACAAGATCTCAGCCGCCGAACACAAAACACTCGCTCCCACCTTAGCCAAGATCAAAGCTCTTCTAGGGAACAGGTTAACTGGCATCGACTTTGTCTAGGTTTGGCTCGCCTGGTGGGTCATTCCATTGAGCCGCCGCCCCGGCTTGATGTGCACCTACATGGGCAAAAAGGATGACCCTCTGCAGCACAACCCTGATGACTTGCCTGAAGATGTCATCAATGATATGATGAAATCCCTTCTGGACGAGAGCCTAGCAGATTGCGGCAAGGTGGGTCTAGCCCCCTTCTGCGAAGCTAACCCAGCTCCAAAGGTAAACCGCCCATATGAATAAATTACTTTGATTTTTCAATGTTTCACCCATACTCATATCTCTGCTAACTCTCACAGGCGGGTGATAAATTCTGGAAGGTCAAATATGACCATGAGGCTGCAAAGAAAGCCAGGAAACAGAAGAAAGCCGCCAGGAAAGAGGATGCCAAGAAGAAGGGCAAGAAAGCCACCGCCTCTGACTTGCTTCGGCTAGAAGATTCTTCTAAGTCGGCGGTAGCCCTTGACTCTCTTGGTTCTTTATTTAATCATGTTATTGACACTGATTATCAGCAGGAGGACACGAGAGCAAGCCGTAACAAGGCTGAAGAGGTAACTATCATTTCCTCCGACCCAGAGCCTTTGCCAAGACTGAAAATCCGCAAAGTAACCTAGAAAGTAAGATTTTCACATCCCTTAGCTTATCAAGATCCTCAATTTCTTTTGAAGCGGCAGATTCATGATAGCCGGAGGCAGACCCGGACTAACAAGGATGCGGAGCTCTCCTCCGGCTTCCAAACACCCCAAAGAAGCGCCGGAACGAGGTCACCTATGATTTAAATCTCTTTTATCCTTTGGCAGGTCTCACTCGTTAACCACTCAATTCTTCTGACTCGGCTTATCAGGAAACTTCCCCTTCCTCTGGTGACTCAATGCAGTCCAATCTGCCGGCTTTCAAGACTGCACAAGGGTAACAATAACCTTCTTATCCTGTATTCATTTCAATTCATTGCATTTACACTTAAAACCGTTTGATTTTATGCAGTGGACAAGCCAAGCCCAGCAAGAGGGTCAAGAAAAACAAGCTGGCTGAAGATACAGTCGTGACCGAGCCAGTACTTGGAACAGCCGCGCTTGAATCGTCAACTCATGAGCCGCCACTTGAACCAACTCAAGATATACCAACTCCAGCTGCTGACCCGCATGCTGAGCGAGCCGTTGATGGCTCAGAAAACCCGGAAGATCCTAGCCCGGTTAGGACGGATGATCCTGAAAATACTGATGTCGAGATCACTAGAACCGGCTTTGTTGAGCCGGGAAGTCCAACTGTGCTAGCCAAGTGCTCCGCCAAGGAAGAACTTCTGGAACACCTCCGAGTCAAACTTGACATCACCGACTATACTCACCTGAGTGTTGAAGAGGTGTTTTTCGGCTATATGAGTCAAGTGCACAGCAGCCGTGACATTGAAGTTAACATGGTGAAACAGATGCATCAGAAATTTGAGGTACAACCCTTTCTCTGTACTTTACTTATCTTTACTATACCAGCCCCCAAGTCTATTTCTTATGATGAATATGCTGTAGACTTAGAAACAAATTTAGTGATATTAGTAACATATGTGGATAAAATACGCAAGAAGTCCGGCTTACTCCGTAGTCCCCAAGGGGCGGCTTAACCAGCATGGTTGAACCGCTCCTTCATATGGTTGTATAAAATAAAATGCTTACAAAGGTTTGAACAGCAATATTCATTAGCCCCCAAGTGCCAAGTACTATTGCTTGCAAAGTGCCTGGGACTTACTATCATGAACCACCATTTTTAGTAAAATTCTTCGATAAACATTAGCCCCCAAGTGCCAAGTGTTGTTGCTAGCAAAAGGCTTGGGACTTAATATTGCATCGAAATTGTCTTGATTTTGACCTTGTATTTGTATAGGCCGCCACGAGTCAGCTCGAATCAGAGGTGACTGATCTGAAGAACCGCCTTGAGGCCCAAGAGAGGGAAACCCAAAGAGCCGACTCCAAGTTCAAATTCAGCGTTTCTGAACAAGAAAAACTGAAGAAAGAATTTGAAACGGAAAAGAAGGCCTGGGCTGATGAAAAAACTGCATTGATTAACCGAGCTGAGAAGGCAGAGGTGGCTCTTGAAGAAGCAACTGTGGAATTAACCGGCTTAAAACGCCATGTATCTCAAATGGTCTCAGCGATCTTTGGTAATTTGCCCTGCAAGTGTTAAATACTTGAACCTTTCAATTGATCATATAATTGGAATTGACTGACATGATCATGTTTATGCAGGCCCCAGGAGTTCAAATCTGAACCAAGATATGCTGATCAAGCTGAAGGCAGTTTATACACTGGTGGAGCAATTGTACACCGGGTCTCAGCATGCATTAGCCACGGTGGCTTTGTCAAATGAAGTGCCTACCCTCCTGGCAGAGGTATTGAAGAAGCTTTCCGTGCTACCCCAACGGTTCAATGAACTGAGGCGGTCAGCTGCAAGAGCCGGAGCGGTGAATGCTTTAAGCCGGGCTATCCAAGCTTGAAGGAGGATGGTACTCCCTTTGAACAAGAAGACTTTACCGCTTGTGTAAAGGAGATACGCCCCGTGGCCACCCAGATAGCTGACAAAGTGGATCTTACCAAGTACCAGGCAGGTTATGACGCTGAGAACCAGAGGATTCCAACGCCTCCCTCACTATAAAGTGACCAGTCTGATCCCCCCCACTCCATAAGCATACCTTTGCCCCTGAAGTTGACCTGGCTGGACTAGTTGATGATGAAGCTGAATTTTAAGCTTTGAACAACATTGACTGGTCATCATCAACCTTCCATGAAAGGGGACAGGGCGAAGAAGCGGAGAGGGCTGACCCGTATGCTTCAGGCGAACATGAGAGCTAATCTGGCGTAGCGGCTCATATCTGTGATGTGCTAAAAACAATATGAATCATTTGGACATGGGGAGTCATGTAATAGAATAGAAATAACTTTGATTTGGCCGTGCCATCGTGCACATTTTTGGTGCTTAGTGCCATTAAGCTTCCTTGTTATATTCACCTGTGTTTACTTTTCATCTGCTTTCCGTATGCTTGAACAAATATCTTAACTGTCCTGCACATAAAAATAGACCAAAAGATCCCTTGGCGGCTTACCGCAAGGCGGGTCATAATGACTTGATATATTAAGATGAAAAAAGAATCACATATAAGTTTGTTGTAACATATAACGTTTAAAACACAACTATAGTCTTACACCTGTGACCTTTTTGAATTTGCACTGCCGGCTTGTATGTCCCGGTCAGTAAGGGTGATAACCCGATCTCCGGACACCAATATTTCCAAAGGTATAATGATGCTCATATATTGGCGACTTATCATCTAGTATAAAGCCGGGTTAAAATTAACCACACTTGTACTTGTAAACCTCAAAAAAGTCTCAAGCCAAATAAAGGGTGCTTCCAAAGAAAATTGAAACCAAATAGAATATAAAAATTGAAGGCTTATGATTCGAATACGATTAGTAAACCGTTCCAGAGGGAGCTAGGATTCGAATACGATCATGTAGCCCCCAGTGGCTTTGGCGTTGCGCCGATCAAGAGGGTACCGACAACTATGTTCTCTTTGGTTCGAATACGACCTATGTTTGAACAGGAAGCCCCAAAATGACCTTGAGAGTTTTTTAATGACTCTGATTCGAATACGATCAAAGTTGATTCCCAAAAGGGGTGAGCTATGATTCGAATATGATCAAGAAGCCCCCTAGTGAGCTCGGCAGTGTGCCAATCAAAAGGGTACCGACAACTATGTTCTCTTTGGTTCGAATACGACCTATGTTTGAACAGGAAGCCCCCTAGTGATCATAATTTTTAATGGCTAGATTCGAATACGATCGTAAGCCGTTTCAAGAGGGTTAAGCTGGATCGAATACGATCATCCCCAAGTGATCATGTGAGATGACAATGATAATAACAGTGACACATTTACCTTTGAGGAGGAAAAAAGGACAGAGGTCCTGCTTTACTATTTATCATAATATATACATTGTCAAAATATGTACATCATGAGAGCTAGTGGCTCAAGTGTAGTAAGGCCGAAGATGAGCGATATTCCATGGCCGACGGGTCTCCTCCTCCAACTTACGCGAGTCTTTGTGCTCTCAAACATCGATAAGGTAGTATGACCCGTTGTTCAAGTTCTTGCTGACCACAAAGGACCCTTACCAAGGTGGGGATAACTTGTGTGCATCAGTTTGATCCTAGATGAGCCGGAGCACGAAATCACCTTCCTGAAAGGTTCTGGTCTTAACACGGCGGCTGTGATAATGGTGCATGTCCTGTTGGCAAATCACCGAGTGAGCTGCTGCCAAGTCACGCTTTTCATCTAAAAGGTCAAGGGCATCCTGGCATGCCTGCTCATTGTCCGCCTCAACATAAGCCGCCACGCGGGGCGAGTCATGACGGATGTCACTAGGGAGAACCGCCTCATCTCCGTAGACCATAAAGAAAGGCGTATAACCCGTAGATCTGTTGGGAGTAGTGTTGATGCTCCATATCACAGAGGGTAATTCCTCAACCCAACAACCCGGCGTCCGCTGCAAGGGGACCAAAAGCCAGGGCTTGATGCCTTTCAAGATCTCCTAATTGGCTCTCTCGGCTTGACTATTGGATTGGGGGTGAGCCACTGATGAAACATCAAGCCGAATATGCTCATGTTGACAAAATTCTTCCATGGCGCCTTTAGACAAATTAGTGCCATTGTTAGTTATAATGTTGTGTGGAAAGCCAAGGCGAAATATCACCTTTTTCATGAACTGAACCGCCGTAGCTGCATCACACTTACTGACTGGCTCTGCCTCAACCCACTTTGTAAATTTATCAACCGCCACCAAAAGGTGAGTCTTTTTATCTTTGGACCTTTTGAATGGCCCAACCATGTCAAGCCCCCAGACTGCAAACAGCCAAGTAATTGGAATCATCCTCTACTCTTGAGCTGGCACATGAGCCCGTCTTGAGAACTTCTGACAACCGTCACATTTATTGACTAGGTCCTCTGCATCAGCATGAGCCGTCAGCCAATAGAATCCATGACGGAACGCCTTGGACACAAGGGACTTTGACCCGGCATGATGGCCGCAATCCCCTTCATGAATCTCACATAGAATTTCTTGGCCTTCTTCAGGGGAGACACAACGCTGAAACGCCCCTGTAACACCGCTTTGATGCAACTCTCCATTGGCAATTGTCATTGACTTAGACTGCCGGGTTATCTGCCTGGCCAAGGTTTCATCCTCAGGAAACTCGCCTCGGGTCATGTAAGCCAAATATGGTACTGTCCAATCTGGGATGACGTGAAGAGCCGCCACCAATTGTGCTTCCAGGTCAGGAACAACCAAGTCTTCCTCTATAGGTAACTTGACAGAAGGGTTATGCAGAATATCCAAGAAAGTATTAGGCGGCACCGGCTTACGCTGAGAGCCCAGCCGACTTAAGGCATCAGCCACCTCGTTCTTTTTGTGGTCAATGTGCTCCACTTGGTAACCCTTAAAATGTCCAGCAATGGCATCGACTTCATGGTGATAAGCCGCCATGAGAGGATCCTTGGAATCCCACTTGCCTGATACTTGTTGAGCCACCAAATCTGAGTCGCCAAAACACCTTACCCGTCTTAAGCTCATCTCCTTAGCCATCCAAAGACCGTGGAGTAAGGCCTCATACTCAACTGCATTGTTAGTACAGGGAAACATCAACCATAGCACATAACAAAATTTGTCACCTCGAGGGGATGCTAAAACAACTCCAGCCCCCGAGCCCTCCAATTGCCTGGACCCATCAAAGTGAATAGTCCAATACGTGTTGTCTTGCTTCTCTTCAGGCATCTGCAGCTCTATCCAATCGTTGATGAAATCCACCAGTGCTTGAGATTTGATAGCAGTGCGTGGCACATACTTTAAACCATGAGGCCCAAGTTCAATGGCCCACTTGGCGACTCGTCCTGTGGCCTCTCTGTTTTGGATGATATCTCGTAAAGGAGCAGAACTAACCACAGTGATAGGGTGGCCCAGGAAATACTGCTTAAGCTTTCGGCTTGCCATGAACACCCCATAAACGAGCTTCTGCCAATGTGGATACCGTTGTTTGGACTGAATAAGTACCTCACTGATATAGTAAACTGGTCGCTGAACCGGATGCTCCTTGCCAGCCTCCTTGCGCTCCACCATGATGACCACGCTGACGGCACGTGTGTTAGCAGCCACATATAACAATAAGGGCTCCTTATTAATGGGAGCAGCAAGAGTCGGCGGTTCAGCCAGCTGTCTCTTCAAATCTTCAAAGGCAGCGTTGGCAGCGTCGCTCCAGACGAAGTCATCTGTCTTCTTCATCATTTAATAAAGTGGTATGGCCTTCTCACCTAACCGTCTTATGAACCGGCTTAAAGCAGCAATACGACCCGCCAAACGCTGAACATCATTGATACACGCCGGCTTAGCCAGAGAGGTGATTGCCTTGATCTTCTCCGAGTTAGCCTCGATGCCCCTGTTAGAAACCAGAAAACCCAAAAGCTTGCCTGCAGGCATGCCAAAAACACACTTGGCCGGGTTAAGCATCATCTTGTAGACCCGAAGATTGTCAAAGGTCTCCTTCAGATCATCTATCAAGGTCTCCTTGTCTATGGATTTCACCACAATGTCGTCCACATAAGCATGAACATTGTGCCCAATTTGATTATGAAGACAATTCTACACACACCGCTGCTAAGTCGCCTGGGCACTCTTGAGCCCGAAAGGTATAGATACATAGCAGAAGGCTCCAAACGGAGTAATGAATGACGTCTTCTCCTGGTCCTTAACTGCCATCTTGATCTGATGATAACCAGAGTAAGCATCCAAAAAGCTCAAACACTCACAATCTGCCGTAGCATCAATGATTTGATCAATAAGAGGGAGAGCAAAGGGGTCAGCCGGACAAGCTTTGTTTAGGTCCGTGTAATCCACACACATGCGCCAAGTGCCGTTCTTCTTGAGCACAAGCACCGTGTTAGCCAACCACTCTGAATGAAAAACTTCAATGATGAACCCAGCCACCAAGAGCTGGGCTACTTCCTCGCCAATGGCTTTACGCATCTCCTCATTGAACCGCTGAAGAAACTGCTTAACCGGCTTAAACTTTGGATCAATATTAAGAGTGTGCTCAGTGAGTTTTGTCGATACACCCGACATGTCAGAAGGTTTCCATGTAAAGATGTCCCGATTCTCACGGATGAACTCGATGAGCGCGCTTTCCTATTTGGGATCTAGATTAGCACTGATACTGAACTGCTTAGATGAGTCGCCTGGAACAAAGTCAACAAGCTTAGTATCATCGGCCGACTTGAACTTCATGATCGGCTCATGCTCTGTGGTTGGCTTTTTCAAAGATGTCATATCTGCCGGGTCAACATTATCCTTGTAGAACTTCAACTCTTCTGTTGCACAGACTGACTCAGCATAAGCTGCGTCACCTTCCTCACATTCCAAGGCTATCTTCCCGCTCCCATGCATTGTGATGGTACCCTTGTGACCCGACATCTTGAGCTGCAAATACACATAGCACGGCTGTGCCATGAACTTGGCATATAAGCCGGCCGCCCAAACAGAGCATGATATGGGCTTCTGATCTTGACCACCTCAAAAGTCAATTTCTCGGCCCTTGAGTCATATTCATCTCCAAAGGACATCTCCAGCTCGATCCTGCCAACTGGATACGCCGACTTACCAGGCACCACGCCATGGAAAACAGTGTTGGACTACTTAAGGTTTTTATCAGTTAACCCCATGCGACGGAAGGTCTCATAATAGAGGATGTTGATGCTGCTGCCTCCATCCATGAGCACTTTAGTGAATTTATATCCACCAACCCGAGGGGCCACCACCAAGGCCAGGTGACCCTGTTTATCAACCCGGGGAGGGTGATCTTCCCTACTCCATAGAATAGGCTGCTCAGACCATCTCAAATAACGAGGAACTGCCGGCTCAACAGCGTTCACAACCCTCTTATGAAACTTCTGGTCCCGTTTGCACAAACTGGTGGTAAACACATGATATTGTCCACTATTCAGCTGCTTTGGATGGCTCTGGTATCCATCCTGCTGCTGTTGTTGCTGCTGACCCCCCTGGCCAGATTGCTGGTTATAACCACCTTGATTACCTTGAGAATTTTGAAAATTGGAATTCGAACCGCTGCCCGGGCCATGAAAACTGCCGCCACCTGAGCCGCCGCCCTGCCCATTATTACCGTCGAACATGTTGGAATTCTTGAAAGCCTTCATGATCGTACAGTCCTTCCATAGATGAGTGGCCGACTTCTGCTGAGTGCCATGCCTTGGACAGGGGTCGTTCAGTAACTGCTCAAGCGTGGGGCCTGACCCGCCGGACCGGGGAGGTGGTCTCCCCTTACGCCATTGATTGTTGCCCCTGCGCACTGGTGTTAGCCACAAACTCCAAGCTACCATCAGCCTTACGTTTATTACCTCCTTGATTTGCCGGGTTATGCTGAGGGCCCTTGCCGTTGCCATTCTTCTTTCCCTTCCCTGTCTTTTCATTACCAGACTCGGGATCCTTGGTATTATCAAAGTCGGCGTACTTGACCAGAGCCGCCATCAGCTTACCATTTGATGTCTACTACACAACCTTCTTCTTGTAGACGTTGTTGGGCCTGCAAGTGCACATGTTTGTAGGACAGTAGCAAATTTCCCTCAAGTGGATGACCTAAGGTTTATCAATCTGTAGGAGGCGTAGGATGAAGATGGTCTCTCTCAAACAACCCTGCAACCAAATAACAAAGAGTCTCTTGTGTCCCCAACACACCCAATACAATGGTAAATTGTATAGGTGCACTAGTTCGGCGAAGAGATGGTGATACAAGTACAATATGGATAGTAGATAAAGGTATTTGTAATCTGAAATTATAAAAACAGTAAGGTAACTAATGATAAAAGTGAGCGTAAACGATATTGCAACGATAGGAAACAAGGCCTAAGGTTCATACTTTCACTAGTGCAAGTTCTCTCAACAATAATAACATAGATAGATCATATAACAATCCCTCAACATGCAACAAAGAGTCACTCCAAAGCCACTAATAGCGGAGAACAAACGAAGAGATTATGGTAGGGTACGAAACCACCTCAAAGTTATCCTTTCTGTTCTATCTATTCAAGAGTTTGTAGTAAAATAACATGAAGCTATTCTTTCCGCTCAATCTATCATAGAGTTCATACTAGAATAACACCTTAATACACAAATCAACCAAAACCCTAATGTCACCTAGATACTTCATTGTCACCTCAAGTATCCGTGGGCATGATTATACGATATGCATCACACAATCTCAGATTCATCTATTCAACCAACACAAAGTACTTCAAAGAGTGCCCCAAAGTTTCTACCGAAGAGTCAAGACGAAAATGTGTGCCAACCCCTATGCATAGGTTCATGGGCGGAACCCACAAGTTGGTCACCGAAACATACATCAAGTGGCACATGATATCCCATTGTCACCACAGATAATCACGGCAAGACATACATCAAGTGTTCTCAAATCATAAAAGACTCAATCCGATAAGATAACTTCAAGAGGGAAACTCAATTCATCACAAGAGAGTAGAGGGGGAGAAACATCATAAGATCCAACTATAATAGCAAATCTCGCGATACATCAAGATCGTGCCATAGAGAGAACACGAGAGAGAGAGAGAGAGATCAAACACATAGCTATCGGTACATACCCTCAGCCCCGAGGGTGAACTACTCCCTCCTCGTCATGGAGAGCGCCGAGATGATGAAGATGGCCACTGGTGATGGGTTCCCCCTCCGACAGGGTGCCAGAACAGGCCCCCAAGAGGTTTTTGGTGGCTACAGAGGTTGCGGCGGCGGAACTCCTGATCTATCTTTGTTTCAGATGTTTTTAGGGTACATAGGCTTATATAGGCGAAAGAAGTCGGTCGGGGGAGCCTCGAGGGGCCCACAAGAGGGTGGGGCGCACCCAGGGGGGTGGGCGCACCCCCGTATCTCGTGGCCTCCTCGAGGATCTTCTGACATGAACTCCAAGTCTCCCGGATCATATTCTTCCCAAAA
This sequence comes from Triticum aestivum, assembly GCF_018294505.1. Classification (NCBI taxonomy): domain Eukaryota; kingdom Viridiplantae; phylum Streptophyta; class Magnoliopsida; order Poales; family Poaceae; genus Triticum; species Triticum aestivum. The sequence continues at coordinate 572,129,726 of NC_057804.1, read as the reverse complement.
ATCACGCTCCCAAAGGTTTCATTCCGTTTGGACTCCATTTTATATTCCTTTTCTTCGAAATACTGAAACAGGCAATAAAACAACAATATGGGTTGGGCCTCCGGTTAATAAGTTAGTCCCAAAAGTAATATAAAAGTGTATAATAAAGCCCATGATCATTTAAAACAAATAATAAAATAGCATGAATGCTTCATAAATTATAGATACGTTGGAGACGTATCAGCATCCCCAAGCTTAATTCCTACTCGTCCTCGAGTAGGTAAATGATAAAAGAAAGAATTTATGAAGTGTGAATGCTAGAAGGTGCACAAGTTTGATCAATGATAATTTCAATCACCTTTTCTAGCATGATTATATGTCATAACAGTAGTTCATCTCATAAAACTTCTCACGAACAAGTAACAAGCAATTCACATGTTAAAGCATAGACCATAAACTTTCTTGAAAACTAGCAAACTTCATTCTTAGTCATCAAACAATTGCAATTCATCTTATTTTCAGGAATAGCAAACTCCACATACTCAACTATCATATAGTCTTCTACAATTGCTAACACTCACGCAATACTAATGGTTATGGAGTTTCAATCGGACACTGAGAAAGATAGGGGCTTATAGTGTTGCCTCCCAACGTATTCACCTTTGGGTGATGTCAACAATAATAGTTCATGCTAACTTACATCCAATTGGATATATATATCAGGATCACCCCAACACAAAGTGCTTGCCAAAGGATAAAATGAAAAAGGGAAAGGTGAAGATCACCTTGACTCTTGCATAAAGTAAAAGTCATAAAGTAAAAGATAGGCCCTTCGTAGAGGGAAGCAGAGGTTGTCATGCGCTTTTAGGGTTGGATACACAAAATCTTAATGTGAAAGAACGTCACTTTATATTGCCACTTGTATATGGACCTTTATTATGAAGTCCGTCGCTTTTATTGCTTCCATAACAAGATCGTACAAAGCTTATTTTCTCCGCACTAATAAGTCATGCATATTTAGAGAGCAATTTTTATTGCTTGCACCGATGACAACTTATTTGAAGGATCTTACTCAATCCATAGGTAGGTATGGTGGACTCTCATGGCAAAAACTGGGTTTAAGGATATTTGGAAGCACAAGTAGTATCTCTACTTGGTGCAAGGAATTTTGGCTAGCATGAGGGGGAAAGGCAAGCTCAACATGTTTGAATGATCCATGACAATATACTTTAACTGAGATGTGAGAAAACATAACCCATTACGTTGTCTTCCTTGTCCAACATCAACTCTTTAGCATGTCATACTTAATGAGTGCTCACAATTATAAAAGATGTCTAGGATAGTATATTTATATGTGAAATCTCTCTTCCTTCAATATTCTTTCATGAATTGTTCAAATGACCAATACAATGCTTGCTAACCTTCAATAAATTTACAACGTCTACTTCTTAGATGTGAAGTCATTACTCCCCATGGGATAAGCAAATGAGACATATATAATTTCAGATTTGTGACAGTCAACTCATTCAACCATTTACTCATAGGATATAAGTGAAGCACACGAGTAAATGACAAACTACTCCAAAAAGATATACGTGAAGATCAATGAGTAGCTAAATAATTATGTAACTATGTGGAGACTCTCTCTCATTAAAGAATTTCAGAACTTGTTATTGTATTCAAACAACAAGCAAAATAAAATAAAATGACATTGCAAGGATAGCACAACTCACGTGAAGAAGCAAAAACTTAGGCTCAACCAATACTAACCGATAGTTGTTGAAGAAGAAAGGTGGGATGCCTACCGGAGCATCCCCAAGCTTAGATGCTTGAGAATTCTTGAAATATTATCTTGGGGTGCCTTGGGCATCCCCAAGCTTGAACTTTTGTGTCTCCTTAATTCCTCTCATATCATGGTTTCTCTTTTTATCAAAAAGCTTCATTCACAACAACCTCAACAAGAACTCGTGAGATAGGTTATTATAAACCAATGCAAAACCTTATCATTTTCTACTGTAAGAAATCACTAAAATTATTATTCAACATTAAATACTAAATTTCTCTGCATATTTAACACTCCTATCCTCAAATAGAAAAACAAGCAAACATATGCAAACAATGCAACCATAATAGCAATCTGCCAAAACAGTACAGTCTGTAAAGAATGCAAGAGTATCAATACTTCCCTGACTCCAAAAATTATGAGAGAAAATTCCCACTGTAATAAATTTATCAGATCTTAATATGCAAAAAGTTTCAACATTATACCATGCTCTGAATTTTCTAGGGAATTTTTGCAACAGCGGTAAACTTTCTGTTTTCAAACAGCAACATGTATACTAGCAAAATAAGCATGGTAAAGGCTATCCTTGACATTTTTATTGAAAATATAGGTGCAAAACATTATTCTAAATAAAAGAAAGCAAATAATAATAAAATAAAATGATGCTCCAAGCAAAACACATATCATGTGATGAATAAAAATATAGCTCCAAGTAAAGTTACCGATGAACGAAGACGAAAGTGGGGATGCCATCCGGGGCATCCCCAAGCTTAGGCTCTTGGTTGTCCTTGAATATTACGTTGGGGTGCCTTGGGCATCCCCAAGCTTAGGCTCTTTCCACTCCTTATTCCATAGTCCATCGAATCTTTACCCAAAACTTGAAAAACTTCAACCACACAAAACTTAACACAAAACTCGTAAGCACCATTAGTAAAAGAAAACAAACCACCACTTTAAGGTACTGTAATGAACTCATTATTTATTCATATTGGTGTAATATCTACTGTATTATAACTTCTCTATGGTTCATACCCTCCGATACTACTCATAGATTCATCAAAATAAGCAAATAACACATAGAAAACAGAATCTGTCAAAAACAGAACAGTCTGTACTAATCTGTATCAAACGTATAATTCTGGAACTCAAAAAGTTCTGAAATAAATTTCTGGACCTGAGTAATTTGTCTATTAATCATCTACAAAAATAATCAACCTAAAATCCATCTGCAGTAAAAAATGGCAGCTAATCTCGTGAGCGCTAAAGTTTCTGTTTTTTACAGCAAGATCTTATAGACTTCACCCAAGTCTTCCCAAAGGTTCTACCTTGCACTTTATTGAAACAAAAGCTACAAAACATGATTACTACAGTATCATAATTATGTGGAAACACAAAAACAGTAAGGGTAAATATTGGGTTGTCTCCCAACAAGCGCTTTTCTTTAATGCCTTTTTAGCTAGGCATGATGATGGTAATGATGCTCACATAAAAGATAAGAATTGAAACATAACGGGAGCATCATGAAGCATATGACTAGAACATTTAAGCCTAACCCACTTCCTATTCATAGGGATTTTGTGAGCAAACAGCTTATGGGAACAATAATCAACTAGCATAGGAAGGTGAAACAAGCATAGCTTCAAAATTTTAAGCACATAGAGAGGAAACTTGACATTATTGCAATTCCTACAAGCATATGTTCCTCCCTCATAATAATTTTCAGTAGCATAATGAATGAATTCAACAATATAACCAGAACCTAAAGCATTCTTTTCATGATCTACAAGCATAGAAAATTTACTACTCTCCACATAAGCAAAACTCTTCCCATGAATAGTAGTGGGAGCAAACTCAAAATAATTATCATGTGAGGCATAATCCAATTGAAAACGAAAATCATGATGACAAGTTTCATGGTTATCATTATTCTTAATAGCATACAAGTTATCACAATAATCATCATAGATAGAAAATTTGTTCTCATAATCAATTGGAACCTCTTCCGAAATAGTGGAATCATCACTAAATAAAGTTGACACTCTTCCAAATCCACTTTCATGTTCATCACAATAAGATTCAACATCCTCCAAAATAGTGGGATCACTACTTCCTAAAGTTTACACTCTTTCAAACCTACTTCAATCAATATAATCATCATAAATAGGAGGCATGCTTTCATCATAATAAATATTCTCATCAAAACTTGGGGGACTAAAAGTATCATATTCATCAACATAGCTTCCCCAAGCTTGTGGCTTTGCATATCATTAGCATCATGGATATTCAAGGAATTCATACTAACAAAATTGCAATCATGCTCATCACTCAATGATTTAGTGTCAAACATTCTATAGATTTCTTCTTCTAGCAGTTGAGCACAATTTTCCTTTTCGTCATACTCACGAAAGATATTAAAAAGACGAATCGTATGAGACAAACTCAATTCCATTTTTTGGAGTTTTCTTTTATAAACTAAACTAGTGATAAAACAAGAAACAAAAAGATTTGATTGCAAGATCTAAAGATATACCTTGAAGCACTCACCTCCCCGGCAACAGCGCCAGAAAAGAGCTTGATGTCTACTACACAACCTTCTTCTTGTAGACGTTGTTGGGCCTACAAGTGCACAGGTTTGTAGGACAGTAGCAAATTTTCCTCAAGTGGATGACCTAAGGTTTATCAATCCATAGGAGGCGTAGGATGAAGATGGCTCTCTCAAACAACCCTGCAACCAAATAACAAAGAGTCTCTTGTGTCCCCAACACACCCAATACAATGGTAAATTGTATAGGTGCACTAGTTCGGCGAAGAGATGGTGATACAAGTGCAATATGGATAGTAGATAAAGGTATTTGTAATCTGAAATTATAAAAACAGCAAGGTAACTAATGATAAAACTGAGTGTAAATGGTATTGCAATCATAGGAAACAAGGCCTAAGGTTCATACTTTCACTAGTGCAAGTTCTCTCAACAATAATAACATAGATAGATCATATAACAATCCCTCAACATGCAACAAAGAGTCACTCCAAAACCACTAATAGAGGAGAACCAACTTAGAGATTATGGTAGGGTACGAAACCACCTCAAAGTTATCCTTTATGTTCTATCTATTCAAGAGTTCGTAGTAAAATAACATGAAGCTATTCTTTCCGCTCAATCTATCATAGAGTTCATACTAGAATAACACATTAAGACACAAATCAACCAAAACCCTAATGTCACCTAGATACTCCATTGTCACCTCAAGTATCCGTGGGCATGATTATACGATATGCATCACACAATCTCAGATTCATCTATTCAACCAACACAAAGTACTTCAAAGAGTGCCCCAAAGTTTCTACCGGAGAGTCAAGACGAAAACTTGTGCCAACCCCTATGCATAGGTTCATGGGCGGAACCCGCAAGTTGGTCACCAAAAAATACATCAAGTGGCACATGATATCCCGTTGTCACCACAGATAATCAAGTGTTCTGAAATCATTAAAGACTCAATCCGATAAGATAACTTCAAGAGGAAAACTCAATTCATCACAAGAGAGTAGAGGGGGAGAAATATCATAAGATCCAACTATAATAGCAAAGCTCGCGATACATCAAGATCGTGCCATAGAGAGAACACGAGAGAGAACACGAGAGAGAGAGAGAGAGAGATCAAACACGTAGCTACTGGTACATACCCTCATCCCCGAGGGTGAACTACTCCCTCCCCGTCTTGGAGAGCGCTGGGATGATGAAGACGGCCACCGGTGATGGGTTCCCCCTCCGGCAGGGTGCCGGAACAGGCTCCCGAGAGGTTTTTGGTGGGTACAGAGGCTTGCGGCGGCGGAACTCCCGATCTATCTTCTTTTCTGATGTTTTTAGGGCATGTAGGCTTATATAGGCGAAAGAAGTCGGTAGGGGGAGCCTCGAGGGGCCCGCGAGAGGGTAGGGCGCGCCCAGAGGGGGTGGACGCACCCCCTATCTTGTGGCCTCCTCGAGGATCTTCTGACGTGAACTCCAAGTCTCCCGGATCATATTCTTCCCAAAAATCACGCTCCCGAAGGTTTCATTCCGTTTGGACTCCGTTTGATATTCCTTTTCTTCGAAATACTGAAACAGGCAATAAAACAGCAATATGGGCTGGGCCTCTGGTTAATAGGTTAGTCCCAAATGTAATATAAATGTGTATAATAAAGCCCATAATCATTTAAAACAGATAATAAAATAGCATGAATGCTTCATAAATTATAGATACGTTGGAGACGTATCACCATATCATTACAATCGCGCTTGAGCCGCCCTAGCTTCATCTTCAGAGGCAAAAAATGACAATTTTTCTCCAACATTAAGACCGCAGAGCCGGCATCTATCTTATCGGATGAATGTATTATGGCCTTAACCCGGCGCACCCAATGGGTTGTGGACTCGCCCTCCCGCTTCTCGGAACTAGTCAAATCCACAATTGACATGGGGTGCTTGCATGTATCCTTGAAGTTCTGAATGAATCGAGCTTTTAACTCCTCCCATGAGCTGATTGAATTAGGCGGTAGGCTTTTCAACCAAGTGCGGGCGGTCCCATCCAACATCATGGTAAAGTACTTGGACATCGCAGCATCACTAACCTCCAGTAACTCCATTGCCATCTCGTAACTTTCAATCCATGCCCCGGGCTGTAGGTCGGCCGTATAATTAGGCACCTTCCTAGGTCCCTTGAAATCCTTGGGCAAAAGCTTGTTACATAGAGCCGGTACCATACAGGGGACACTTTTGGTCCTGGTGGCCATGCCTGCCTCGATAGAAGTCGTCAGATAAACCGGATAAGGCTGGTAAGCCATCAGCTGAGCCGCCTGCTCAGCCACCTGCTGAGCCATCTGCTCAGCCTCTTGACGTATTCTGTCTTGATCCACCAAGTTACAGGCTCCATCATGCGTCGGGTTATGCCTGCCTGGCTGATTACGGCGCCGGGCGTTGCTTGAAACGGCCACTGAGTCCATGTGCCTGCTGTAACTCGGGCTTCGGCTTGGACGAGGGTTTGAATGAATCCTGTCCCGACTATATGAGTATGCCTCCTGCTGTGCTAAGGGTGTCTGAAGAAGTTCTCTGACCCAACGGGTTTCAACCGCTATTGGAGAGTCGCCGTCCATCGGGAGAGCCGCCAGTCGTGTCGCTGCCACGATCATGTTCTCCAATGGGTTAGAATAATGACTCGGTGGCGTTTGTACATACTAAGGTGGAGCAGTATTCATGCGGGGAGGCCCCATCACCTGTGGCTGAATCGGCGTCCCAACCCCGGGTGTCGCAACCCGGTTTATCTTCGGCGGGTTACTGGGCCCTGCACCGGGTGTGTGGAAGAGGTTTCGAGGATCATAAACCGAAGGGAGCCGAGACTGAGTCTTCTGGTATCTTTTCCTCATGACCTCATTAGACGCGTTCTGAGCCGGAAAGTTTGCGCCTGAATCCGCTGAGCTTGGGCGTCTAGAGCCGCTTGCTCTGCGGTCATCTTGACATCTTCCGCTGCCAGATCTTCCTTAGCCTGCACTATATCTAGTTTTAGCTGCGCCACTTCCGCATCATATTGAGCTTGATCCGCCGGGTTGACCATGGCGGTTAACAGAGCGGTCATCTTGTCTTCAAGATCCAACAACACCTGAGCCGGTGAGTGCATAGGGCCTCCTGCCACGGCTGCTGCTGACCCGGAGGTTATAGCTGCCGCAGTTGTGGAGTCTTGAATAGGTTGTGTGCCGGCCATGAAGATTCCGACCCTGCTCGGCGGCTCAAGGAAATCCGGAATACTGCTGCCATCAGAACAACCCCCAAGCCCGCCGTCTTGCAGTTGATACAACAAATCTGTCTCGCCTGTGGATGACTCACCATCAGAATAGACGGCCGTCTCACCACCAGATGCAGATCCTTCAGAGAACCCTCCGTGGATGCATCCCACGAAGGCATGCTTCACAGCAGGCAGAGCCCGGGCAGGTCTCGCACGCTGAGTCGTCTCGACGAGGTCGGTGTAGATGTCCGACTCAGGGCCCGGCTCACCGATCTTGCCGATGAAAACGTGAATTCCGCCGAAGGGGACCCGGTACCCGTACTCAATTGAGCCGGCGTCGGGGCCCCAGCCTGCATCGTCGATGTAGAGCTTGCCACGACGACTCTTAGTCATCTGGCCCATAGCATATCCCTTGAGCCCTTCGAAGCTGCCCTTCAAGAACTCAATTCCACCGTGCGCTGGCCCCACGGTGGGCGCCAAATGTCATGGAATTGTCACGTCAGATGTCCTAGTGAAAGGACTTAGTCGTGGAGCCATCGCAACTAGGAAGCTTAAAGGGGTTAATCAGGACAAAGGACACGAGGTTTATACTGGTTCGGCCCCTTATGGTGAATGTAAAAGCCTACAATCCAGTTTTGAGTGGGATTGCTTATGTCTCGATAACCAGGGAGGGAATCGCTTGACCTAGCTCTCGATCTGATGTTACTTGCCCTGAACCACTGCCAGGTTGTCCCTTTATATCCAGAGGTCGACGCCCAGCGGCTTACAGAGTCCTGACACCGGCTCATAAACAGTGTCCGGCTCGGTCTATTAACTATTCTTGCCTTACAATACAAGTCACACACATATGGCGGTTTATCACTACGGGCCTTAAGTCGCCTCTAGGCTTTGGGACCTTAACTGAACCGACATCTCTATCCTTGGTCTTGGGCTTCAAGAATATTTGTAAGTATAACCCGGCCCCTCCTGGGCAGGTCATACCAATAGTTATATCCCCAACAAGTTCTATAGCTAAAAGATGGAGGAGAATAGCTCAAGCAGTGAGCATGTGCTCACATTGTCTGGGTACTAATCGCTTGAATCAAGTGGGAGCTAATCTTCCAGATAAGATAGTGATTGACAGAGTTCTCTAGTCATCATCACCAAGTTATTGGAACTTTGTGATGAACTATAGTATGCAAGGGATGACGAAAACAATTCTCGAGCTCTTCGTGATGCTGAAATCGACGAAGGTAGAAATCAAGAAAGAACATCAAGTGTTGATGATTGACAAGACCACTAGTTTCAAGAAAAGGGCAAAGGGAAAGAAAGGGAAGTTCAAGTAGAATGGCAAGCAAGTTGTCACTCCCGTGAAGAAGCCCAAAGCTGGACCAAAGCCTGAAACTGAGTGATTCTACTGCAAAGGAAATGGTCACTGGAAGCGGAAATGCCTGAATATTTGGTGGATAAGAAGGATGGCAAAGTGAACAAGGGTATATTTGATATACAGATTATTGATGTGTGCCTTACTAGTGTTTATAGTAGCTCCTGGGTATTTGATACTTGTTCAATTGCTAAGATTAGTAACTGGAAACAGGAGTTACAGAATAAACAGAGACTAGTTGAGGGTGAAGTGACGATGTGTGTTGGAAGTGGTTCCAAGATTGATATGATCATCATCGCACACTCCCTATATTTTCGAGATTAGTGTTGAACCTAAATAAATGTTATTTGGTGTTTGCGTTGAGCATAAATATGATTAGATCATGTTTATTGCGATACGATTATTCATCTAACACAGAGAATAAATTGTTATTCTGGTTACATGAATAAAACCTTCTATGGTCATACACCCAATGTTGATGGTTTATTGAATCTTGATCGTAGTGATACACATATTCATAATGTTGATGCCAAAAGATGCAAAGTTGATAATGATAGTGCAACATATTTATGGCACTGCCATTTGGGTCATATCGGTGTAAAGAGCATGAAGAAACTCCATAAAGATGGACTTTTGGAATCACTTGATTATGAATCATTTGATGCTTGCTAACCGTGCCTTATGGGCAAGATGACTAAAACTCCGTTCACCGGAACAACGGAACAAGCTAGTGACTTATTGGAAATAATACATACCGATGTATGCGGTCCATTGAGTGTTGATGCTCATGGAAGGTATCGTTATTTTCTGACCTTCACAGATGATTTGAGCAGATATGGGTATATCTACGTAATGAAACACAAGTCCAAAACATTTGAAAAGTTCAAAGAATTTCAGAGTGAAGTGGAGAATAATCGTAACAAGAAAATAAAGTTTCTACAATCTGATCGTAGATGAGAATATTTGAGTTACAAGTTTGGCCTTCATTTAAAAACAATGTGGAATAGTTTCACAACTCACGCCACATGGAACACCACATCGTTATGGTGTGTCCGAACATCGTAACCGTACTTTATTGGATATGGTGCGATCTATGATGTCTCTTATCGGGTTACCACTATCGTTTTGGGGTTATGCATTAGAGACAGCTGCATTCACTTTAAGTAGGGCACCATCAAAATCCGTTGATACAACACCTTATGAACTATGGTTTGGCAAGAAACCAAAGTTGTCATTTCTTAAAGTTTGGGACTGCAATGCTTATGTGAAAAACCTCAACCTGATAAGCTCGAACCCAAATCGAAGAAATGCATCTTCATAGGATACCCAAAGGAAATTGTTGGGTACACCTTCTATCACAGATCCGGAGGCAAGATCGTTGCTAAGAATGGATCCTTTCTAGAGAAGGAATTTCTCTCAAAAGAAGTGAGTGGGCGGAAAGTAGAACTTGATGAGATAATTGTACCTTCTCCCGAATTGGAAATTAGTTCATCACAAAAATCAGTTCCAGTGATTCCTACACCAATTAGTGAGGAAGCTAATGATGATGATCATGAAACTTCAGATCAAGTTACTACAGAACCTCGTAGGTCTTCCAGAGTATGGTCCGCACCAGAATTGTATGATAATCCTATTCTGGAAGTCATGTTACTAGACCATGATGAACCTATGAACTATGAGTAAGCAATGATGGGCCCATATTCCGGGAAGTGGCTTAAAGGCCATGAAATCTGAGATGGGATCCATGTATGAGAACAAAGTGCAGACTTTGGTGGATTTACCTGATGATTGGCAGGCCATAGAAAATAAATGGATATTCAAGAGGAAGACAAACTATGATACTAGTGTTACTACCTACAAAGCTTGAGTTGTTGCGAAAGGTTTTCAACAAGTTCAAGGAGTTGACTATGATGAGACTTTCTCACCTGTAGCGATGCTTAAAGTCTGTCCGAATCATGTTAGCAATTGCTGCATTTTACGATTATAAAATTTAGCAGATGGATATCAAAACTGCATTCCTAAATGGATTTCTGGAAGAAGAGTTGTATATGATGCAACCAGAAGGTTTTGTCGATCCAAAGGGTGCTAACAAAGTGTGCAAGCTCCAAAGATCCATTTATGGACTGGTGCAAGCCTCTCGGAGTTGGAATAAACGCTTTGGTAGTGTGATCAAAGGATATGGTTTTATATAGACTTTTGGAGAAGCCTGTATTTTCTAGAAAGTGAGTGGGATCTCAGTAGCGTTTCTAATATTATATGTGGATGATATATTGTTGATTGGAAATGATATAGAATTTCTAGATAGCATAAAGGGATATTTGAATAAGAGCTTTTTCAATGAAAGACCTCGATGAAGATGCTTACATATTGGGCATCAAGATCTATAGAGATAATCAAGACACTTAATTGGACTTTCACAAAGCACATACCTTGGTAAAGTTTTGAAGAAGTTCAAAATGGATCAGTTAAAGAAAGGGTTCTTCCTGTATTACAAGGTGTAATGTTGAGTAAGACTCAAAGCCCGACCACGGCAGAAAATAGAAAGAGAATGAAAGTCATTTCCTATGTCGCAGTCATAGGTTCTATAAAGTATGCTGTGTTGTGTACCAGACCTATTGTGTACCCTGCCCTGAGTTTGGCAAGGGAGTACAATTTTGATCTAGGAGTAGATCACCAGACAGCGGTCAAAATTATCCTTAGTGGAATAAGGACATGTTTCTCGGTTATGGAGGTGACAAAAAGGTTCGTCGTAAAGGGTTACGTCGATACAAGCTTTGACACTAATCCGGATGACACTAAGTCTCAATCTGGATACATATTGAAAGTGGGAGCAATAGCTAGAGTAGCTCCATGCAGAGCATTGTAGACATAGAAAATTTAATAAATACATACGACTCTGAATGTGGCAGGCCCGTTGACTAAACTTCTCTCACAAGCAAAACATGATCACACCTTAGTACTCTTTGGGTGTTAATCACATAGCGATGTGAACTAGATTATTGTCTCTAGCAAACCCTTTGGGTGTTAGTCACATGGAGATGTGAACTATTGGTGTTAAATAACATGACGATGTGAACTAGATTATTGACTCTAGTGCAAGTGGGAGACAGAAGGAAATATGCCCTAGAGGCAATAATAAAGTTGTTATTTATATTTCCTTATATCATGACAAATATTTATTATTCATGCTAGAATTGTATTAACCGGAAACTTAGTACATGTGTGAATACATAGACAAACAGAGTGTCCCTAGTATGCCTCTACTTGACTAGCTCGTTAATCAAAGATGGTTAAGTTTCCTAGCCATAGACATGTGTTGTCATTTGATGAACGGGATCACATCATTAGAGAATGATGTGATGGATAGGACCCATCCGTTAGCTTAGCACTATGATCGTTTAGTTTATTGGTATTGCTTTCTTCATGACTTATACATGTTCCTATGACTATGAGATTATGCAACTCCCGAATACCAGAGGAACACTTAGTGTGCTATAAAACGTCACAACGTAACTGGGTGATCATACAGATTCTCTATAGGTGTATCCAATGGTGTTTGTTGGGTTGGCATAGATCAAGATTAGGATTTGTCACTCTGTGTTTCGGAGAGTTATCTCCGGGCCCTCTCGATAATGCACATCACTATAAGCCTTGCAAGCAATGTGACTAATGAGTTAGTCATGGGATGATGCACTACGCAACAAGTAAAGAGACTTGCCGGTAATGAGATTGAACTAGGTATTGAGATACCGACGATCGAATCTCGGGCAAGTAACATACCGATGACAAAGGGAACAACTTATGTTGTTATGCGGTTCGACCGATAAAGATCTTTGTCGGTGTCAAAACCGGCGGATCTCGGGTAGGGGGTCCCGAACTGTGCGTCTAGGCGGATGGTAACAGGAGACAAGGGACACGATGTTTTACCCAGGTTCGGGCCCTCTTGATGGAGGTAAAACCCTACGTCCTGCTTGATTAATATTGATGATGTGTGTTACAAGAGTAGATCTACCACAAGATCAAGGAGGCTAAACCCTAGAAGCTAACCCATGGTATGATTGTTGTTCGTCCTACGGACTAAAGCCATCCGGTTTATATAGACACCGGGGAGGGCTAGGGTTACACAGAGTCGGTTACAATGGTAGGAGATCTACATATCCGTATCGCCAAGCTTGCCTTCCACGCCAAGGAAAGTCCCATCCGGACACAGGACGAAGTCTTCAATCTTCTATCTTCATAGTCTTGGAGTCCGGCCGATGATGATAGTTCGGCTATCCGGACACCCCCTAATCCGGAACTCCCTCAGTAGCCCCTGAACCAGGCTTCAATGACGACGAGTCCGGCGCGCATATTGTCTTCGGCATTGCAAGGCGGGTTCCTCCTCCAAATAATTTATGGAAGATTGTGAACACCAGGATAGTGTCCGGCTCTGCAAAATAAATTCCACACACCATCGTAGAGAGAATAATATTTACACAAGTTCAATCTGCTGACGTATTTGGTGGTGTGACGTCACACCACTACCAAGCCTTTACTCGAATTGCTTTTATTGTACCACCTCAGCGCATTTAGCGAAGTGGTTTCCTTGGCACGTCTTGTCGAAGCAGAGATCGTGTTCCCCTTATTCCGGGATTCCCATCAATACAGACGTGGGTAACCCAACCGCGCCATTGATTGCGGCGCTTGGGAGATAAGCGAGTTTTATCAGGCCGGTGGGGACACATGTTTTTGTCCGCCCATATAAGGGGATAAAGATCCAACCCTTTTACCTGCGCCTTCTTCCTCCTTGGCTTATCCATCTCCGTGAACTCGAGCTCCAGCGCCCAAGTCTGCACATCTGACCTCAACCTTCTCCAACTATGTCCGGAGCGGGAGGCAAGTGGATGGCCTCCTCCGTCACGGAGGGGCACATCCAGAAGCTGCGCAGTGCCGGATATTTGTCCAGCAACATCGCGCATCGGCTCCCCGACAAGGGAGAGCTCATCCCCGCCCCAGGCCCCATGATAGGGTAGTATTTCTTACCCATTTCCTCCGTGGACTGGGCATCCCACTCCATCCCTTTGTCCGGGGGCTCATGTTCTACTACGGCCTGGATTTCCACGATCTGGCCCCGAATTTCATCCTCAACATCTCGGCGTTTATCGTCGTGTGTGAGGCCTTCCTCTGCATCCAGCCCCACTTCGGTTTGTGGCTCAAGACCTTCAGTGTCAAGCCGAAAGTTGTGAAGGGCAGCCAAGCGGAGTGCGGAGGCGCCATGGTGGGCAGGATGTCCAATGTTACTTGGCTTGAGGGCACTTTCGTGGAAACCATTAAGGGGTGGCAATCGGGGTGGTTCTACATCACCGAGCCGCGTGACCCCGAATGGGCAGCGGCCTCCGAATTCAGATCTGGCATCCCCACACGGCTCACCTCCTGGAAAGAGAGCGGCCGGACATGGGGTGATTCGGAGGAGCTAACCGGACTCCAAGCCTGCGTCCAAAAGCTAGTGGACAAGAAGCTCAAGCTTGTCAACGTAGTCCAGGTCATGCTCATCTGCCGGATCCTCCCGTGCCAACGATGGGGCTTCAACATGTGGGAGTTCGATCCAGCGCAGCACCAGACATTGAGCGGGCTCTTCGATACTATGTACGAAGATGTCTGGAAGGTGCTGTTCAAGGGCACCGAGGCTCCCGGATCCGCTACCGTAGATCGTGGATTCAGCTCGCAGTGTCCGGCTGACGAGGTAAGCGATTTTTTACTTTATGGGACGCTTGTTTTCCATAGTTTGACTCTATGCGGGATCTAAACTCCCTTTCCTTTGACAGGACTAGCTGACGAAGGCCGAACAGATTATCTGTCCGGCCCCATTGCCAGAGGACCCAGCGGACGCCCGCCTAACGGGGCTGCTGGCTCTGGCACCCAACGTGGTGCCAGAGAAGAAGGCCAAGAAGAAGGCCACAGGGACTCGGAAGAGTTCCCGTTTTCAGGTGTTATCGGATGATGACTCCGAGGCAGACTCCTCCCACAAAGGCGAGGAGGAGAAGAAGAAAGCCTCTCCCCCAGCGGGGGGAGGGAAGAAAAGGAAGGCCTCCCCAACGAAGGAGGCCGAAGGGTCCAAGAAGGGAAAAACTCTTTCCCCGGACTGCTCCGCCAATGCCAGCGACGACGAAGAGGACTGGCCTCCAAGGGCCAAGCCCCTGGCGAGATCGTAAGTATCCGGACTCCCGAATAACTTCATGGTTTTTTTCTTTTCGCCACATAGTGTCTTTCTAATGCCGCATACAACCCTGCAGTCCGCCCAAGGATGATCTTCCCGCTTCATCGAGCGGGTCCTTAGGTACACTGAATATGGATTCTCTTCCGACCGCCTCCACCCCCCATGACGCGGATGATGCCGAGGTGGGATCCCAGGAAGGAACCCACCAGGAGGAGGAGGCCTCGGAGGTGTCGCAGAACAACCTCCCGGACTTTGCACCGGACTCGGCCCCGGAACCCATAGCGGTTCCGGAGTCCGGCGGGCGGCCCCTTCGTAAGAAGGGTAAGACCGTGATGCTGGCAGCCTCCGTCCAACCGGAGGCGCCGGATAGCTTGTTGGAGGCACTCAATGGCGCCTCCATCGAAGAGGAACACCGCACTGTTATGAGTGCGGTGATTCAGAAGGTTCAGCTTGCCAAGAGCGGGATGACCGAAGCCTGCAACAGCCTTCTAACAGGCTTTGAGGTAAGAATTTTGATATATGTAAAATAGTACCGCATAGACAGTAGCCCCTGATGCTCGGTTCGGTGTTCGGAAAGAAAAGCCGGACTGAGGATCTAAAAAGATATACGCAGGAGTCATAAAAAATATGTCAATATGGGATTGCAGGCTGCGCTGCTGACCTCTGTCGCACTGACTGCGGAGGTCAATACTTTGAAGCAAAGCCTCGAGTGGTCCGAGAACGAGCTCGGCCGTGGCAAGAAGCAACTCGAGGACAAGGAAGGTGAGTAACACCTTATTAAAATTGTACCTTACAGAAAAGGATTTTGGTTGCAAGAAGAATGACAAGGATAACGTGGGTATTGCAGGGGCCACTAACGAGGTGGCGACCCTGAAGGAGGCGGTGTCCGCGGTCGAACGTAATGCGGCCGCGGAGCGCACCGAGCGAGAGAAGCAGGAGGCGCGGGTGGTGGAGGTACAGCAAGAGCTCCATGCTCTCGTGGAAAAACACGAGAGTTTGGAGCGTGACTCGAAGACTCGAGAGTCTGAGCTTGCAACGGCTCTGGAGAGTGCCAAAGCCGCTAAGGCGGAGGCCTATAAGGCCCTCTAGGAAGTCGAGGCATTGAAGAAAATAGCGGCAGGTAAGGCATTTTTCATGCAAAGTAAGCATGTGAGTGTGAATTACATATCACTTACCCGAATTCGGAGCTCTCCAGGAGCGTTCGCAGATCTGCACCGCAGCGTGTCCGATGCTGCCACTTTCTACAGGGCCGAGGAAGGGAGCTCGACGGAGAAGGTCTTCTGGTCTCAGTATGCTGAGGCCGGACATCCGGTGCCCCTTAGCGACCAGCTGAAGCAGCTGGTCGAGCTCCACAAGGTGGCCGAACAGGCCATGAAGGGCCTCATAGTTCGACTGTGGCCTAAGGAGGCCATGCCTGGGAGCTATTTCGGTCTGGTGCGGCGGCTGGTGGATGCGTGCCCGTGGGTTGAAGTCATCAAGCACTCCGCCTGTATTGAAGGTGCTCGCCGGGCCCTTGCTCGCGCAAAGGTGCACTGGGGCAAGATGGATGCCCAGAAGCTTGTGACGGACGCGCCACCACAGGGCAAGGAGCATCGCACGCCCGAGATGTATTATAAGAGTGTCCTGAAGGGTGCCCGCACTATTGCGGGTGAGTGCCCCAAAGATGTAGTATTTGAGTAGACTCGCATTTTGTTATCTTGTGCGTTGAAAACTTAGTTCATATGCGCTAAGCAACGCTTGTTAATTTAAAATATTACCTTCTGTGCGGCTGTTTATCAAATCTGAGAGATGGCAAGTCGTCGGCTTCAGCCCCCATGCCACGAGTGCTGGGGTGTTTGGGATAAACTTGAGCACTCTTGTTCCCATTTTTGGGTCCATCTAGGGAGGCGCTCAACACAACGAACAAGGCAACCAGACTTATAATGCTTGAACACTCTCACTTAGCCATAGAATTCTATAATTTTAAATTTCGGCGAAGCCCCTAGTCTTCGGAAGACCGAATTTGGGGCGCTATCCACGCCTGGGCCGGACAAAGCTGGCTCCTCGCTCTAAGCAGCATAAGTCTTTAGGGACTCGCAAAAAACCTCTCGAACAGCGACCGGCTCTCGCCTCATCATGACGGTCAGTTTTAGCTTTCTCCACTGAGGTGCTCGCCCAGCTCAACTGGGGCGCAATCGCAGTGGTTCTCCCAGTGCTACCTTAGCCGACACAACGGAACGTAATGTACCAAAACATGGGAGCCGGGCAAACCCAACTATTGACCCAAGACATGATTCAGAGCTGATGCATATAATGCTATAAGTTCAGGGTGCCGCACTTGTGAAAGTGTTCGGACTTATCACACCATGATGAGGGAAACATAAGCCCTTGGTGTATTTAGCTGTACCAAAATGTACGGATGCAACATGTCATAAATGAACATATGTATAAGAAACAAATGCAATTGGAAAAAAGGTGCTGCATTACTTATTCAAGAAAAGACTATTGTGAATGCAGAACGATACAAATGGTGCGATAAGTAAGGGATGGGACTATTAAACATGTCCCCCTTCAGGGGTTAGGCTGCGGAATGGTGTATAAAACAGATTTAATGCTTGTAATGGAGACCACCTGGATATTCGTTGTAGCCTTTCTCCTTCCCTGGCTGTTGCATCGTGAGTTCGGCAGGTCTGCTGCCGGACAGGGCCTCTGACGAACGGAGTCCTGTGGGTAAAAATAAAAAGGAAAAAGAAAAAAAGAATGACACACTTGAGAGCCCCTGGTGTGGTTGAGCCGCATTCTGGGCCTATCGTGGTCGTGCCCCTCTCCCCATGCCCATGGTATCTTCAGAGCGTAATGGTGTACGGGAAGGACCTGTCTTGACGTTTTGCAGAGGCTGGGGTTGGGGCCGCACTGCTACGCGTGCTCAGAACGTGCCAGGTGGTCTTGTTGTAGGTTACTCCGGGCGCGTTTAGCCGTGTCCGGTCGCTTAACGGTCGGACTCGAAATTGCCTTAAGAGGCTGCATTGTACTTCTGCCGCGAGAGCCGCTGTGTGTTCCTCCGTTCGGAGAGAGCGTTCAGTGTTTCCGTTGACCGTGATGACTCCTCGAGGGCCTGGCATCTTGAGCTTGAGGTATGCGTAGTGCGGCACCGCGTTGAACTTTCCGAACGCGGTACGTCCGAGCAGAGCATGGTAGCCGCTGCGGAACGGAACTATGTCAAAGATTAACTCCTCGCTTCGGAAGTTATCCGGGGATCCGAAGACCACTTCCAGTGTAACTGATCCTGTACAATTGGCTTCTACACCTGGTATGACGCTTTTAAAGGTCGTCTTGGTAGGTTTAATCCTTGAGGGTTCTATGCCCATTTTGCACACTGTATCCTGATAAAGCAGGTTCAGGCTGCTGCCGCCGTCCATCAGGACTCTTGTGAGGTGAAATCCATCGACGATTGGGTCTAAAACCAATGCGGCGAATCCGCCGTGGCGGATGCTTGTGGGGTGGTCCCTTCGGTCAAAAGTGATCGGGCAGGAGGACCATGGATTGAACTTCGGGGTAACTGGCTCCATCGCGTATACATACCTGAGTGCACGCTTCCGCTCCCTTTTGGGTATGTGCATTGCGTATATCATGTTCACCATCCACACCTGTGGGGGAAACCCTTCTGTCCTCTGTTGTTCGGCGGTCGGGTCTCTTCCTCGTCATCGCTATGCAGCCCCTTGTCGTTGTTTTCGGCAATTAACTTGCCTGCCTGCTTGAATACCCAACAGTCCCTGTTGGTGTGGTTGGCTGGCTTTTCGGGGGTGCCGTGTATCTGGCATGAGCGGTCAAGTATTCGGTCCAAATTGGACGGACCCGGAGTAGTTCTTTTGAATGGCCTTTTCCGCTGACTGGGTTTAGAGCCTCTGAATCCGGCATTGACTGCCGTATCTTCACTATTATCGCCGTTAATGCGGCGTTTGTTTTTGTTGCGACGCGACCTGCCATTACGGTCCTTGATATCCGGACTGCCAGAATTTTTGCTGAGGTTGTTGCTGCGTGCTAGCCAGCTGTCCTCACCCGCACAGAAGCGGGTCATGAGTGATGTGAGGGCTGCCATGGATTTCGGCTTTTCCTGTCCCAGGTGTCGGGCAAGCCACTCGTCGCGGATGTTATGCTTGAAGGCCGCGAGGGCCTCCGCATCCGGACAGTCGACGATTTGGTTTTCTTGGTGAAGAACTGTGTCCAGAATTGTTTGGCCGATTCGTCTGGCTGCTGAATTATGTCGCTTAGGTCATCAGCGTCTGGTGGTCGCACATACGTGCCTTGGAAGTTATCGAGGAATGCGGCTTCAAGGTCTTCCCAACTCCCGATTGACTCTGCTGGCAAGCTGTTAAGCCAATGTCGGGCTGGTCCTTTAAGTTTGAGTTGGAGATATTTGATGGCGTGAAGATCGTCACCGCGGGCCATGTGGATGTGGAGGAGATAGTCTTCGATCCAAACCGCGGGGTCTGTTGTGCCGTCGTAAGATTCAATATTCACAGGTTTAAACCCTTCGGGGATTTGATGATCCATTACTTCATCTGTGAAGCATAGTGGGTGTGTGGCGCCTCTGTACTGGGCGATATCACGACGGAGCTCAAAAGAGCTTTGTCTATTTTGTTCGGCCCGGCCGGACTTACTGTGTCCGGTGCGACGGTTGTCGTCGCATATCATGGGGCGCCCACGCGATCCATAGATCGATCTTGATTGTCTTGCCTTATCCTCCAATATATCTCGCAAGTCCGGAGCATTCCCCTGTGGCCTTGTGCTTTTCGAGCGATGCCGAGGTACGGTTCTAGTGAAGGGCCTAGAGGCCTCTCTGTCGCGACCACGGGGTGGTCAGTCAGCCGTATTGTCTGCTGGTGATGCAGGTTCATACGCCTCCTCACCTAATCGGGGGAGCAGCTTGCGTTTAGGGTAGCTTTTGGAGGGGCGTTCGAGCTCATGCTCTTCGGCCGCGAGGACTTCAGTCCATCTGTCGGCTAGCAGATCTTGATCAGCTCTAAGATGTTGCTGCTTTTTCTTGAGGCTGTTTGCCATGGCCATAAGCCTGCGTTTGAAACTCTCTTGTTCGACGGGATCCTTAGGCACGACGAATTCATCGCCGTCGAGGCTTGCCTCGTCTCCGGAGGGAGGCATATAATCCTCTACCTCTTCTTCTGCCGCTCTCTCATGAGGGCTGGCGTCTCCGTCCTCCTGTGCTGAATCTTGCTAGAGTGGGTTGTCTTCGGCACTGTCTGGGGTGTTATTATCTCCGGTGCCGGAATCTTCATTCTTGCTGTGGCGGGATTTCGAACGGCGCCGCTGACGCCGGCGCTTGGGCTGTTTCTTGGAGGGGTCATCCTCCGCTGTTCCTTCGCCATTCCCATCCTTTGGGATATCCACCATGTATATGTCATATGATGAGGTGGCTTTCCAGTGCCCGGTAGGCGCTGGTTCTTAGTCATCTCCGGCATCGTCGTCCATACCGTCGATGTCTTCGGAGTCGTAGTCTAGCATATAGGTTAGATCGTCGACAGTGGCTACTAAGTGGGTGGTGGGTGGGCTTTGAATTTCTTTGTCGTCTGCATCCCAACCGTCCTGAACGCAGTCCGGCCAGGGCTCTCCTGATAACGAGAGATACTTTAGCAAACTCAAGATGTCGCCAAAAGGTGAGTGTTGGAAGATGTCCGCCATGGTGAACTCCATGATGGGCGCCCAATCGGATTCGATTGGAGGGGGCGCGGGAGGTTCGGAGTCCAGCAAGGAGTCCGGCACCTCGGAGTCAGGAGCTTCGTGAGGGACAAGGTCAGTGTTCGGCTCTATCGCCGTAGAGGTTGCAACCCCCGAGGCGGTGTCTAACTATTCGTCCTCGATCTACGCAACCGGCTCTGAATTGAAGATCAGAGCGGGCTCGAGTGCGGCCTCCAGGGTACTGTCCGGCTGCAGAGCTAAATCATGCCCGTCGTGACAGTGCGGCGCGCTTGGCTGTGGCTCGAATCCATCGGAGATCAAGTCCCCGCGGATGTGTGCCGTGAAGTTCAAACTTCCAAATCTGACCTGACGGCCAGGGGCGTAGCTTTCGATCTGCTCCAGATGGCCAAGCAAATTGGCCCGCAGTGCAAAGCCGCCGAATATGAAGATTTGTCCGGGGAGGAAGGTCTCACCCTGGACTGCGTCGTTGATGATGATCGAAGAAGCCATCGAGCCTATCGGTGACGACATAGAGGAAATCTCAATGAAAGCACCAATGTCGGTGTCAAAACCGGCAGATCTCGGGTAGGGGGTCCCGAACTGTGCATCTAGGCGGATGGTAACAGGAGACAAGGGACACGATGTTTTACCCAGGTTCGGGCCCTCTTGATGGAGGTAAAACCCTATGTCCTGCTTGATTAATATTGATGATGTGTGTTACAAGAGTAGATCTACCGCGAGATCAAGGAGGCTAAACCCTAGAAGCTAGCCTACGGTATTATTGTTGTTCGTCCTACGGACTAAAGCCATCCAGTTTATATAGACACCGGGGAGGGCTAGGGTTACACAGAGGCGGTCATAATGGTAGGATATCTACATATCCGTATCGCCAAGCTTGCCTTCCACGCCAAGGAAAGTCCCATCCGGACACGGGAAGAAGTCTTCAATCTTCTATCTTCATAGTCTTGGAGTCCGGCCGATGATGATAGTTCGGCTATCCGGACACCCCCTAATCCGAAACTCCCTCAATCTTCGTAGAATATGTAGGAGCCAATATGAGCTTCCAGGTTCCGCTATTGGTTATTGACCAGAGAGGTGTCTCGGTCATGTCTACATAGTTCTCGAACCCGTAGGTTCCACACACTTAACATTCGTTGCCGATATAGTATTATATGAGTTATGTATGTTGGTGACTGAATATTGTTCGGAGTCCCGGATGAGATCACGGACATGATGAGGAACTCCAGAATGGTCCGGAGGTAAAGATTGATATATGGGATAGTAGTGTTTGATCTCCGAAAGGGTTCCAGAATTCACCGGAAGAAGTTCCGGATGTCTCCCGAAATGTTTGGGTACGATAAAAATTTATTTGGGCCAAAGGGGAAGGCCCATGAGGCTTTTGGAAAGTGCAAAAGGAAGTTTTGCGGAGACCAGAGGCTAGACACCAGGAACCCTGGCATCTAGGAGGTAGACGCCGGGAACCTTGGCATCTAGCATTGGAGTCCGAGAAGGACTCTTGCCTTCGGGCAAAACCGACTTTGAGGAGGCTTTTACTCCAAGTTTCGACCCTAGGGCTCAACATATAAATAGAGGGGCAGGGCTAGCACCAAAGATAGATCAAGAAACACTAAGCCGTGTGCCGGCAACCCCGTCCCCTCTAGTTTATCCTCTATCATAGTTTCCGTAGTGCTGAGGTGAAGCCGGCGGAGATTGTTCTTCACCAACACCGTCACCATGCCGTCGTGCTGCCGGAACTCATCTACTACTTTGCCCATCTTGCTGGATCAAGAAGGCGAGGACGTTATCGAGCTGAACGTGTGCTGAACGCGGAGGTGCTGTACGTTCGGTACTTGATCGAGACGGATCGTGAAGGTGTACAACTACATCAACTGTGTTGATAAACGCTTCCGCTTTGCGATCTTCAAAGGTATGAAGATACTCTCCCCTCTCGTGGCTATGCATCACATAGATAGATCTTGCGTGATTGTAGAATTTTTTTTGAAATTACCGCGTTCCCCAACAATTACCGCCACTACCGGAATGGTCGAAGTACTTGACAAGCGGAGACATTCCTAATGAACTATGAGATGGTGATGAGTGTTATTTTTACACTCCTGTAACCCGAGTTTAGATCGATACATTTCATTAGAACCGAGATATTCGCTCTGATGTTGCTACTAATGACTAATGAATGCATATGATTCCAAATATCCTATCTTTATTTTGTTTCCACATGGAATGGGCTATTTATGGACGAAATCTAGCCAATACATTGAAAGGAGTAAAGTGGTGATAGAGTAGATCAAGTGGGAGGTGCACCAGAAGAAACATAGCAAAACGACGTTTCATTTGACTGCGCCCACTCATATGAGCAGTCGTATGGCATGGAAACCAATGTGTCTGATCCACCCAAACAACCTTTATAAAGGGGCCGTGTGGCATCCCAATTCGAAGAGCCGAATGCCTTGTGTTTCCGCATAGAGGTCTATGTCTTCTGAAACACGATATAGCTTGATACAGATAAAACCACGATACAATAGAGTACTTAATCGTACAAAGAGTTAGGGTACAATAATCTTGCTCGACAAGGGAGTATAATAGGAGCAACCGAGCTCAAATTGTTATTCTTATATCTACTTGCTATGGAAGTACCATTGATAAAAGTGGTATAACACAACGGAAAGCATAACGATGGTGGGGCTCCTCCATAGGTACAATGTTGGTACATGATCTAGTTCGTTGTCTCAACGTCCTTCTATTGGGTTCTCCTGCATCTAGCATGATAAGACATGTGAGTACTTTAAATGTACTCACAAGCTCACAAAAAATCCAAAAAAGCAAGCAAGCAAGAACAAGGCAAATAAAATACAACATGTTAAATACTTATACAACTACTAACATACTACTGTAAAACTTGGTCTGCTCGTTTAACGTCCCATGGACCCTTTCTCCGACATAATCCCCGATTATTCAACTTTTCACCATAGATCACCCCATGTGATTGTTCCTCTAGGCAAAACAACTTTTCAACACTTAATTTATTAGGGTGATTGGTCAAATAGTGTGAATTAACCCAAACGATGTGCCATTACGAGTGACTCATCTATTCAAATAGATTTAACACACACTTTGCAAAGGATGTTGTAAGGGCATATCTATCCCTTAGTAGTTTTAGTGATTGATGACAATGCTTTTGCGGACTAATCGTGTGCATTGAGCATTTCGGATATATCATGTCTAAACACAAGACGATTTAGTGCCCCTCAAAGACTATTGAAGATGGCGTTTCTCTACGTTTCTTTTCGGTGGATTTGAGTCGTAGGAAAGCCGTACTATTAAGTGGGGGTCCGTGTTGGAATGGTTTGGGTGGAATCAACACGTACACGTCTGTCCCTTTTGCACCCCCTTTCCTTTGGCTCTTTGGAGCATCCTCCGTCTCTCTGTGTCTCTGCAAAATGAAGGACTCCTAATGTTGCTGAATTGAGGCAGGCGGTAGTACTGCTCCCCAGAGCGGTACTACCGCAGGCCCTTGCGGTAGTACCGGGCTCCAACATAGTAGTACCGTAGGTGCTCACGGTAGTACCACTCCTTGGGAGCGGTATTACCGTGGCCTCAGGCTAGGTGCAACTGCTCGAGCGGTAGTAGGGGCGGATGCAATTTTTTACATCTGCGCCCTATGCGGTAGTACTGCGCCATGGGCGCGGTAGTACCGTGAGCTCTGGCCAGGCACATCAGCATGTACGGAAGTAGGGGCGGATGTAATTTTTTACATCCGTGCCCTACACGGTAGTACCGCTCCAGGATTGCGGTAGTACCATGTTGGATTTTTGCATAAATCTAAACTCAATGGAAATAGTCACGGATGTAATTTTTTATGTCCGTGCCTTCTCAGCCTAGACCGTTCCTGCCTTGCGGTAGTACCACAAGGGGGCACGGTAGTACCATGCCAGCGGTTCTACCGCTCCCTGTCTTAGCACATCAGGACTAGTCTTGGCCCCTGCCGTGCCAGCAATAGTACCGCGGTTCACCGCGGTAGTACCGCAGGCCGTGCAGTAGTACCGCTTGTATGATGCGGTAGTACCGTGTGTCGCAGGCTGAGTTTGTGGATAATGGTTGGATTTGTCCCTTGACTATAAAAGGGGTGTCTTCTTCCCCGAGTTGACTCCCTCTTCCACCTCTAAGCTCCATTGATGCTCTAAGCTCCATTTTCACCCGATCTCTCTCCCTAGCCAATCAAACTTTTTGATTCTCTAGGGATTGGTTGAGAAGGCCTCGATCTACACTTCCACCAAGAGAAATTTGATTCTCCCCACTAATCCCTTGCGGATCTTGTTATTCTTGGGTGTTTGAGCACCCTAGATGGTTGAGGTCACCGCGAAGCCATAGTCCATTGTGGTGAAGCTTCATGGTGTCGTCGGGAGCCTCTAATTAAGTTGTGGAGATTGCCCCAACCTTGTTTGTAAAGGTTCGGTCGCCGCCTCCAAGGGCACCAATAGTGGAATCACGACATCTTGCATTGTGTGAGGGCATGAGGAGAATACGATGGCCCTAGTGCCTTCTTGGGGAGCATTGTGCCTCCACACTACTCCAATGGAGATGTACTTTCGCTCAAAGGGAAGGAATTTTGGTAACACATCCTTGTCTCCATCGGTTCCACTCTTGGTTATCTCTTACCTTTACTTGTGCAAGCTATATTGTGTTATATCCTTTGCTTGTTTGTGTGCTTATTGTTGTTGCATCATATAGGTTGCTCACCTAGTTGCATATCTAGACAACCTACTTTGATGCAAAGTTTAATTTGGTAAAGAAAAGCTAAAAATTGTTAGTTGCCTATTCACCCCCTGTCGGTGTCAAAACCGGCGGATCTCGGGTAGGGGGTCCCGGACTGTGCGTCTAGGGCTAATGGTAACAGGAGGCGGGGGACACAATGTTTACCCACGTTTGGGCCCTCTCTATGGAGGTAATACCCTACTTCCCGCTTGATTGATCTTGATGAATATGAGTATTACAAGAGTTGATCTACCACGAGATCATAATGGCTAAACGCTAGAAGTCTAGCCTATGAGGTTATGATTGTTGTGGCTAAACCCTAGAAGCCTAAACCCTCTGGTTTATATAGACACCGGGGGGGGGGGGCTAGGGTTGTACAAAGTCGGTTACAGAGAAAGGAATCTACATATCTTAATCGCCAAGCTTGCCTTCCAAGCCAAGAAGAGTCCCATCCGGACACGGGAAGAAGTCTTTGTCTTGTATCTTCATAGCCTAACAGTCCGACCAAAGTAGATAGTCCGGCTGTCGAAGGACCCCTTAATCCAGGACTCCCTTAGTAGCCCCTGAACTAGGCTTCAATAACGATGAGTCCGGCGCGTAGATTGTCTTCGGCATTGCAAGGCGGGTTCCTCCTCTGAATACTTCAAAGTAGATTTCGAACACAAGAGTCGTGTCCGGCTCTGCAAAACAAGTTCCACACACAACCGTAGAGAGTATAATATTTCACGAGTCCAATCCGCTGACAATTCTAGTAGCACGACATTACGTCATCACCCGACCATTATTTTGAATCGTTCTCTAGCCTACCACTCCACATTTCGAGAGGTGGTTTTTATTGGCATGTCTTATCAAAGCAGAGATCGTGTCCGCTTATTGCGGGATTTTCATCAACACGGGCATGGGTAACCCAACCGTTCCGTTGGCATGTTTCCTTGGGAATAGGCATGTTTTAAGGCCGCGGAGGGGACGTTTGATATTCGTCGCCTTTATAAAGGGGCTAAGGCTCGTCCTTTTCCTTCCTTGCTAGTCCTTTTCTCTACCTCCCTCCTCGAGTTCCAACACCCAAGGGTCAATCCAGTTGCTTTGAGCTTCCAGCCATGTCTGGACCCAACCTTCAAGGCCGGTGGATGGCCTCTTCTGTCATAGAGGAAGATATTTCGAAGCTCAGGGAGGCAAGATACTTGACTGCGGAAATCCTCCACAGGCTTCCTGCTCAAGGGCAGGTTATTCCTACTCCCAGATCCAATAAGAGGGTCGTGTTTATCTCTCACTTCATCCGAGGGCTTGGGTTTGCTCTTCATCCCTTCATTCGTTCAAGGGCTCATGTTTTATTACGGACTAGATTTCCACGATCTAGCTCCGGACTCCTTCCTCCACATCTTGGCGTTCATCATCACGTTCGAGGCCTTCCTCCATATTTCCCCACACTTCGGCTTATGGCTTAAAACCTTTAATGTGAAACAGAAGGTAATCGTCAGGAAACAAGCAGAGTGCAGAGGTGCTTCAATAAGAAAGCTTATCAATTCTTCTTGGCCAAAGGGCTCCTTTGCAGAATCTTCTGACCTATGGCAATAGGAGTGGTTTTACATCACCAAACCCCGCGGAAAAAAGTGGGCAGCCACACCTGCGTTTCGGTCTGGCCCTCCACCGCAGCTCGCATCGTGGATTAACAAAGGGCTGGACTGGGGATCTATTGATGAAGTGCAGATGCTGCAAAGTCGCATTTGGATCCTCATTGAGAAGGACCTTGGTCTTATCAATGTAATCCAAGTAATGCTAGTCCGCCGGATCCTACCCTGTCAGCGATGCCCTCTCCGCATGTGGGAGTTCAATCCGGAAGGTCCATGGACTCTTCAGCACCTCTTTGGCACGATGCTCAGAGAGATGTGGAAGTTGTTCTTCGACGCATGAAAACAATGGCTGGATACTACAGAAGACATTTGTCTTGACTGCAATCTTCCAGATACTCTGGTAAGCCCTTAACTCCTGAACACAGTTTTGTCAGATTCCTCATAACAATGTACTGATAAAACTTTCCTCGGCCAGGGCTGGCTAAAGAAGGCCGAGAGAATTAGGTGTTCGGCTCCACTTCCCGAAGACTCTGCCAATCCGGTGTTAACAAGGATGCTGGCTCCGGCACCATATCAAGTGCCGGCGGGGGAAGATAAGGAGGAGAGCAAAGAGGACCAAGGTGGCCTCCATTCTGGAGGCATACGAGGCAATTTGTCCGGGGAGATTGGAACTTCCACTTCCGAAGGTGGAAGGGAAGGGCAAGATGACATCCCTTCTCCTCATGGGAAGAAGCGGACCACCTCCGAAGACTTGAAGAGAGAAGCTTCTAAGCGGGGGAAGATATCCCAGTCAGGGGATGATGCTGACATGCAGTCACTTTGTAAAGGTAGGCCCTTAGCCGAATCGTAAGTGAACCAGGGTGTTTTAAACATATCCCGTTCTTTCCTGGCTGTAAGGGTAACATTTTAAACACATGTTTGCAGTCCGGCATACAGCCCTCCTCAACAGTCCTCCTCTTCAGGGGATCTTCTCGCGGAGATGATGGAGAGCGAGACGCCTCCATAGATCTCCCTGCCTGATAAGGCAGACGACGCCGAGGTGTCGTCTCGGAGGATCTTTCCCGATCAACGAGCGACACAAGGGGCAGTGAAGACTGGGGCCGAAGGTAATATTTCGGCCGCCCAGGGTCTGGGGTGTGCGGCCCCTATGGGGAACAACAAAAGTCCTGGACTATCCAATGTCCAAGGGACGACGCAACCTGTTTCAGATCCAGAGGCGCCGGATACATTAATGGACATGCTGCAACATGCGTCCGTCCCAGAGGAACATCGTACCTTGATGGGTATGGTGGTTGAAAGAGTTTGGTCCGTGAAAAGTGGATTGAATGAAGCCTTTACGAGCTTACTAAGAGGCTTCGAGGTACGTAGTGTAATTTCAATTATATTATAAATGCAAATTGCACCTGTGTATAGATAGTAGCCCCTCAGACTCTGGTTGACATCCAAAGGGAGGCGGTCAGAGGATCAAAAATATATGCCCAGGAAATGATCTGACTAATTGAAACACAGGCTGTTACATCCGTGGCAACTGCCCAAGCTACCGAGGTAGCACATCTGAATTAGAAAGTTGATGTAATGGATGATGACATCACGCTTATTAACAGGCGGCTCGACGAGGCGCAAGGTATGTCTTTGGGGCACTCAGTACATGCTAGTGTTATGGAATGAGCGTGATACTAAAAATTTGTATATGCATAACTGCAGATAGTGCCGCTGCAGTTGAGACCCTTTGGGCTGAACTTGCCCGGGCCAAGGAGCAAGCCAGGATGAGTAATGTGGTTGCCGAAAAGGTAGCCACTGAATTAAAGGCCAAGCAGACTGCTCGGCGTCAATGCAAGGAGATAATATCTACTATGGCACTTGAGCTGAAGGACGCCACTAGCCGATGCCAAGTTCTTGAAAAAGATAACAAAGCCAAAGCGGTCGATCTTGACAAGGCCTTACAAGAGGCGAAGGAAGCCCGTTCTGAGTCTAGAGCAGCTTGGGAGGAGATCCGACAAGCTGGGGAGATCGTGGCTAGTCAGCCCTTTTTATTGCAAACTAAGTTTGGCGATCCGAAGTATGCTCTGCTTAATCAACTATGGAGTTCTCCAAACGCAGTGTTGCCGATGCGAATAAGTTTCTCCACCTGCAAGAAGGACATGCGACGGAAAAGCTATTCTGGTTGCAATTTGACACGCCAAAGCGTCCAGTGTTGAATGAACAGATGGCCCAATGGGCCGAGCTCCACAAGATGTCCAAACTTCCATGAAGGACGTCGTAGTCCGGTTGTGGCCGACTGAACCCCTTCCGAAAATTTATTTCGGTTTGGTGAGGCGGCTTATGGATGCGGCGCCACGTATTGACACTGTGAAGCGGTCAACATGCATAGAAGGTGCACGGATGGCCCTTGCCCGCGTTAAGATGTATTGGGCGAAGATGAAGGCCACCGATATTGCAGCGCGAGGTCCACCCGAGGGCGAGGACCATCCTACGCCAGAGCATTATTTTGAGGCCGTCCTGGAGGGTGCCCGCTTGATAGAGGGCCAGTGCTCGAAAAATGTTATGTTCGAGTTAACTGTATCAAAATTGTAATAACAATATTATGATATATTTAAGGCCATGTTTTAATACTTTTTGCCTGAAAAGTTTTGGTGCCTCCTGTGCGGCCGTCTTTTATATATATATAATCTGAAAGTTTGCAGTCATCGGCTGTAGCCCCCTCACTATAATGCGGGGGTGTTCGGAAAAGCACTTGATCACACTTGACCCAACGTCTTGGTCCGTTAAGGAGGTGTTAGTGTGGAGAACTACGCAATCGGACAATAAGGCTTTAACACTTTCACTTAGCCATAGGAGTTTGACGGTGGGGCTACTATATAGCCCCTGGTATGTCCGCGGTTATCTGAACACGGTGCGTTTACATACGTGACCAGAAGGACGGTCCTTCATTTAATACGGAGGGTATCGTGAAGATTCCGATGAGTCATCGAGTGGTTGACCAGCTCTCGCCACATCATGACAATCAGTTTTCGGCTTTCTCTACTAAGGTGCTCATCCGGACTAGCCAGGACACAATCGTAGTAGTTCTCCCTTTACTACCCTAGCTGATATAGCGGAACGTAAGATAGTAAGCACATGAGCCAGGCAACCCAACTATTGAACAAAGACATGATTCAGATCTAATGCATATAAGGCCAAACTCGCGGTGCCGAACACTCCCTATAGGTGTTCGGACTTTACAATATACACCGGGCTGAATACAGTCCCTGGTGATAGACCGTGGTATCAAGGCACATGTGGCAATCCGACTTGGGGAAAAAGCATAGGTGGTGAGAACATAAATCTCAAAACAAAATACGAACCAAGATGCTTCTATAACATCCACTTTAGTACGGCGAGCCATATATTTATAGGTAATGCCAATATCTTTCTTGGACATTTTACATGCCAGGAAAGTATAAAAGAAAGAGAGATAGAAAAGGTTTACATAGGGTCTTAATCTAAAAGAGAAACTTTAATGCGGGGCCCTGCTGCACGTCTGCGCCTTTTTCTCCATTCTGAGGTGTCCTTGAAGGGTATAGTGCGATGGCCATCTGTAGAAAAGAAAGATAAAAAACCAGGTAAAAGAATCTGGTGTGGCCGTAAGCAAAGCTGGTTCATTTTAATGAACCGTGAAATATAACTTATGGAGTCCGAATAGGGTCGAGCCGAACTACGAACCTTTTGTGTGCAATGTGCCCCCGTCGCCACCCAAGGAGTTTGAGTGTATATTTATGTATATGTGGTACGTGTGCTGTCTCCTTATGGGGCGACCGATGGGGGCGTAGCTGCTAATCGAGCTCGGGTTTATCTGAGCTGCCGCACTGAGGTGTGCGCTGGTTATGTTTAGTTGTGTCTGCGTTCTTAAAGACCGATGAGCTGCTCGGCTTGAATAGGCCGTTTTGTGCTTCGACTACTAGAGCCGTTGTGTATTCTTCTATACAAAGAGAGCGCTCTGTATTTCCACTGACTGTGATGACGCCGCGTGGTCTAGGAATTTCAAGTTTTACATAAGCTTAATGCAGGACTGCATTAAAACGGGCGAAGGCCGTTCTTCCGAGTAGTGCATGATAGCTGCTTCGGAACGGAGCTATGTCAAAGATTAGCTCTTCTCTTTGAAAGTTATGAGGAGAGCCGAATACGACTTCCAATTTTAAAGAGCCCGTGCAGCGGGCTTCTACGCCCGGTATAACTCCTTTAAAGGTAGTGCTATTTGGCTTGATTCTTGATGGGTCTATCCCCATCTTGCGGACAATGTCCCGATATATCAGATTGAGACTGCTGCCGCCGTCCAGGAGGACTCGAGTAAGGTGGTATCCATCGATTATTGGGTCGAGCACTAGGGCAGCCGAACCCCCGTGACGGATACTAGTCAGATGATCCCTGGGATCAAAGGTGATCGGGCAGGCCGACCATGGGTTGAATTTGGGGGCGACGGGCTCGACGACATAGACATATCGGAGTGCGCGTTTGCTCTCCCTCGATACGAGTGACATAGACCATGTTCACTGTTTTGATCTCCGGTGGAAATTTCTTCTATCCCCCCGTGTTCGGCTGGCGAGGTTCGTCCTCGTCTTCGCTCTGAGGTCCCTTCCCTTTGTGTTTGATGTTGAATTTGCCGGCCTGCTTGAAGACCCAACATTCTCTGTTGGTATGATTGGCTGGTTTACCAGGAGTGTCGTGGATCTGGCAGGGCCTGTCTAGAATTTTATCCAGGTTGGATGGACCGTCTTTGTTGCCTTTAAATGGCTTCTTACGTTGACCGGGTCTGGAGCCCCCGAATCCGGCATTTACCGGTGTATTATCTGGGCTTTCTTCATTGTTCTGACATTTGTTTTTGTTGCGTCATGGTTTTCCATTGGCATCCCTGACTTCGGATGTGCCGGGGTCACTAGTGCTGCTATGGGCTAACCAGCTATCCTCGCCCGTGCAAATGTGGGTCATTAGTTTAGTTAAGGCTGCCTTTGTCCTTGGCTTTTCCTGGCCAAGGTGCCTGGCTAGCCATTCGTCCCAGACACTATGTTTGAAGGCCGCTAAGGCTTCGGCGTCCGGACAGTCGATGATTTGGTTCTTCTTAGTGAGAAACTGGTTCCAAAGCTTACAAGCTGATTCTCTGGGTTGTTGGATTATGTGACTTAGATAGTCTGCACCTGGGGGCCAGACATAGGTCCCTTGGAAATTGGCCCGAAAAGCATCCTCAAGTTCTTCCCAGCTTCCGATGGAATTTTCAAGGAGGCTTTTTAGCCAGTGCCGAGCTGGTCCTTTTAGCTTGAGAGCTAAGTATTTGATGGCGTGGAGATCATCTCCGCGAGCCATGTGGATGTGAAGAATAAAGTCTTCTATCCAAACCGCGGGGTCTGTCATTCCATCATATGCCTCGATGTTTGCGAGTTTGAACCCTTCCGGAAAATCATGTTCCAGCACCTCATCAGTTAAGCATAGGGGGTGTGCAGCACCCCTGTATTTGGCTGTGTCGTGGCGTGGGTCCGACGGTTGTAATGTTCGGTATTGGTTCCGAACGGGTAAGTGACCGGCGTATTTGGTTTGATAATCGTGATCCCATATAGGAGCACATTCTCTGGATCTATAGATGGACCTGGTTTTGCCAGCCTTTTTGTCCAGATATTCCCATAGATCGTGTGTCTGGTCCTGAGCTGCAACCTCCCTTCCTTTACGGGGAGGGGTGTGGGTTTTTGTGCAGCATTTCTATCCGCTCTGTCGCAACCACGAGGTGGTTGGTCTGGCTTGTCAGCCGTATTGTCTTTCGGTGGTATAGGTGCAATAGCCTCGTCGTCGAATTCGGGTAGCAGCTTACGCTTAGGATAGCTCTTTGTTTGGCGATTACTGCCATATTTCTCCTCAGTGTCTAGCCCTTCGTTCCATCTATCATTGAGCGTATCCTGTGCGTCTTTAAGCCGCTGCTTATGCTTCTTCAGGCTCCTTGCAGTGGCGATAAGCCTTTGATGGAGGCGTTCTTGTTCTAATAGTTCTTCTGGGACGATGAATTCGTCGTCGCCCAGTCTAATCTCGTCTTCAGAGACAGGTTGATAATTGTTATCTTCAGCATCGCTGTGGTCAGACAACGTCTCCGGACTGTGCTCACCGTCCTCTCGCACGCCCTGCTCCAACGGTAGGTCTGCGGGGTCCTTGGCTTGGTTCAGATTATCATCATCGTCCATGACAATGTTGCTATTTTTCCTTTTGCCGGATCGAGGTTGGCGCTTCTGACGCTGGCGCTTGGGAGGTTCATCGACAGACATGTTGTTATCACCGTCGGCCTCCTTCTCCTTAGGTGTGTCTACCATGTATATATAATATGAGGATGTAGCCGTCCACTGCCCCAAGGTGGTGGGTGGGAAACAAAGTTCTTCGTCATCTGCTTCCCATTCGAGTCGGACATAATTTGTCCAAGAGTCTCCCGACAGGGAGAGGGATTTCAATGAGTTTAACACATCGCATAGAGGTGAGTGCTGGAAGATGTCCACAGAGCTGAACTCCAAGGTCGGCACCCAATCAGGTTCGATGGGCGCGGATGCCCACGGTCTGGAACCCATAGCTGGAGACGAGTCCGAGGTTCCGATGACACAAGTCCAGCTCGATGTTGGGTCCGTGCGCGGCTCGAGCGCCGCTGAGTCTACGGCTTCTGCGATGGGGTTAAGCTTCCCATCTTCGGATGATGCAGTCTGCTCCGGATCTAGGGCCAGAGCGGTCACAGGTGCTATCTCCTGAGCGTGGCCAGATGACAAATCTAGTTAATGATCATCGTGGTGGCTGGGGACATCCGTGATGGGATCGAATTCGTTGAAGATCAAGTCTCCATAGATATCGGCCACAAAATCCAGGCTTCCAAATCTGACCTGATGGCCAGGGGCGTAGCTATCGATCTGCTCTAGATGGCCAAGCGAGTTGGCCTGCAGTGCGAAGCCGCCGAATACGAAGATCTGACTGGGGAGGAAGATCTCTCCCTGGACTGCGTTGTTGTAGATGATTGATGGAGCCATCAAGCCTTCTGGTGATGATGCAACGGAACTCTCAATGAAAGCACCATTGTCGGTGTCAAAACCGGTGGATCTCGGGTAGGGGGTCCTGGACTGTGCGTCTAAGGCTAATGGTAACAGGAGGCGGGGGATACAATGTTTATCCAGGTTCGGTCCCTCTCTATGGAGGTAATATCCTACTTCCTGCTTGATTGATCTTGATGAATATGAGTATCACAAGAGTTGATCCACCACGAGATCGTAATGGCTAAACCCTAGAAGTCTAGCCTATGAGGTTATGATTGTTGTGGCTAAACCCTAGAAGCCTAAACCCTCCGGTTTATAAAGACACCGGGGGGGCTAGGGTTGTACAAAGTCGGTTACAGAGAAAGGAATCTACATATCCGAATCGCCAAGCTTGCCTTCCATGCC
The DNA here is from genome assembly GCF_018294505.1 of Triticum aestivum. Classification (NCBI taxonomy): domain Eukaryota; kingdom Viridiplantae; phylum Streptophyta; class Magnoliopsida; order Poales; family Poaceae; genus Triticum; species Triticum aestivum. Next base: position 572,095,205 of record NC_057804.1, on the reverse strand, counting down.
AAGAAGAGTCCCATCCGGACATGGGAAGAAGTCTTCGTCTTGTATCTTCATAGCCTAACAGTCCGGCCAAAGTATATAGTCCGGCTGTCCGAGGACCCCTTAATCCAGGACTCCCTCACCCCCTCTAGTGAACTATATCGATCCTTTCAATTAGTATTAGAGCCTCGTCTCTTAATTAAGGGCTTTACCGTCCTAAGAGTATGGTTGACACTATAGACGGTGAGGAGGAGCACCCCAGTGTGAATCCTTCTTCGTCTATGGCTGATGGGGGATCCCCGGTCTCATGTGAGGAATTCAATGTGGCTTTGGACACATTGAAAACCTCAATGACTACAGAGGTCAAAGGCATGTTAAAAGAGTTCCTTGATGGTCTTAAACTATCCACCGCACCTTTGGAAGTGGCCGCCCCCACTAACAAGGTGGTGGATGCCAACTCCGATAAGGGGGAAGCTTCTAGTGATAAAGTTCCTTTGCCTAGTGGTAAAAGTGGAAATGGCATCTATGCTCATGTTGAACCACCTCTTACTTATGGAGGATCGGTTCCCTTCACTCATTTAAATCATGCGTGTTCTCCTCCCGAGAGTGTGAAGAATGAGGATTTTGACTCTTGGGTTTATTGCTTTAGACGTCATTTAAACCATGTTAATACTAACCTTTGGAGAATCATTGAGGAAGGTTTCTATCCGCATGATCAAAGCAACTTCACCCCTAGAGAAGCCGCAAATAATCAATTCAATGAGAATGCTCTCTTCATCATCCAAGATGCAATTCCAACCGAAGATATTGTGCATCTCCGACCCTTCACCGTGGCCAAGGAAGCATGGCACCATGTTGTTTCCATTTACAAGGGAAGCGCAAGCATTCAACTCTTCAACTATGAAGTGGTGTAAGATGAAGCCGATGAGTTTGCAATGAATTAAGATGAAGAACCTCGTGAGCTTTACTGGAGATTAACTACTCTCGCGGTCTCACTCCGAGATCATGGGAGCAAGGATACATATGACAATTGGATCAAGCACAAGTTCCTTAACGCCATGATGCTTTACCACAAGGCCATGTCCTCTGTCATCCGCCAAAGGCCGGACTTCCACACCTTGTCCTCAAGTGAAGTGTTGTATGAGTTTGTGGCAATGAGGATCTTGGACAAGACCGCCAACAATACGGTGTTGCATTCTCAAAGAGCAAAGAGGCCCAACCTTGCCTTGAAGGCCAAGGTTAGTGTGGAAGAAGAGGAGGAAGAGGAAGAAGAGGAGAGAAACCCCAAAGGTACGAAATATGATTACCATGAGCACATGGCTCTTGCTTCAAGGTAATTTTGGAGCAAGAAGAACACAAGGCCCAATTTCAACAAGAAAAATTCTAGTGGCTTCAAGGGCAAGCAACGTGTGAGAACATGTTACAATTGTGGCAATGTGAGCCACTTCGTTGTGGAGTGCCCTTACGAGAAGATGGAAGACAATGGTGGCAACCTCATGCGAAAAGACAAAGCCAAGTCCTTCCCTAACAAGAACAACTTCACCAAGAAGACTCCAACCAAAGGGTTGGTGGCTCAAGAAGAATACCATGAGGATGATGATGATGATGAAGATAGTGAAGCCATGGCCATGGCCTCCGTTGCCGTTGCCACAACTCCATGGGCATCTCTCTTCGATTCACCCAATGAGAACATCACTACCAAGTGCCTCATGGCCAAAGCCACCAACAAGGTAACCCCCAACATCAAAACTACCATCATTACTAATCCTTCCTTGACGGATTGCATTGATGAAAGTGAGGGGTCTAATGAGGAAGTAAATGAATTTGAGTCTTTTATGAGTAAGCTCAAGGGCAAATGCAAGAAGCACTTCGTTGCTCTCTTGGAACAACTTGGTGAAGCCAATGACACAATCGAGGCTCATGAAGAAACCATCTCTAAGATGGAAGGTCATAGTCGTGACTATGCCGATGAGATATCGGATATCTCTAATGCGCTTGAGGAAGAGCATGTTCATCGTTTGGCTCTTGAGGAGTCACACAACGATGACCATGCTAAATTAAAGAAAGATCTTGATCATGCTCTTGTTGTATCTCGTGTGCTCAATTACGAGAAGGCTAAACTTGAGGTTGACTTTCCTAGACTCAAAGAGGAGTTTGATATACTTTACAAGGCTCACAAGGCCTTGAAGGGTGCTCATGCTAGCCTCAAGGAGTCTCATGACCAACTCCAAGTGAAGCCAACCAAGGAGAAAGCCACTTTTCCTCATATGGTCTTAATTGATAATGCAAATGCTACTAACCCGTGTTGTGAGCATGTGCATCTTGTGGAGGAAAATGTCAAGTTGAAGGAGCAACTTGAGAAAGGCCTTGTCTCTTGCATACAAGGTGAGAAGAATCTTAATGACCTTTTGAGCAATCAAAAGGAAGTTGTGGCCAATGAGGGAGTTGGGTTCGCACCCAAGTCCAAGAACAAGAAGAAGAATGACAAGGCCAAATGACCTCCTCCTCTCAAGAAAACTTTTGTGAAGGAGGGAGAGGGTGCTTCAAAGGAGAAGAAGAATAATGTGAAGGGTGGTGATGTCAAAAAGGGAAATGCCACCCCTTCCAACAAAGCCGGCAACTTTAACCCTTCTTATGTGTTGTGACGTGATCGTGATGGGCATGATTATGCTAAATTTGTTGGTTCTCCTTATGAGTACATCGAATGGTCTATTTGGGTTCCTAAGACCCTTGTTACTAACATCAAAGGACCCATTACAAAATGGGTACCTAAAACCAAGCATTGATCTCTTGTAGGTGTTTGCTTCCGATGGGGGATCATGATTGCTCGATAGTGGAGCCACAAATCATATGACCGGAAGCAAGGGCTTGGTGGTGGACGTGCACAAGATCCCATCTATGCCCACCAATGTCGAGTGGGGTGATGCCTCGTCTTCTAATGTATCGGGTCTTGGCAAGGTTGTCATTTCTCATGATCTCACGATCGAGAAAGTCATGCTTGTTGAGTCCCTTGCATACAATTTACTTTCCGTTCGTCAACTTGCACTCATAGGTTTTGCCACATTCTTTGATATTGATACCGTGGCCCTCTTGTGGAGCAAGACTCTTAAAGTAGCCTTTGTTGGGCATGTCGAGAACGGTCTTTATGTGATTAACTTTTCGGAGTGACCCACTAAGACCGCGACATGCCTAATGGCTAAAGTTGATGTGGGGTGGCTTTGGCATCGCTGTTTAGTCCATGTCAATATGATATCTTTGCAAAGTCTTCTCAAGGGGACCATGTCCCATGGACTAACAAATGTTAGCTTTGCCAAAGATCGTGCTTGCAGTGCTTGTATCGAAGGAAAGTTACATGAGAAGGCTCACCCTCCCACGACTATCATCTACTCGAAGAGACCCTTGGAGCTCCTTCACATGGATCTCTTTGGGCCTCCATCCTTTGATAGCCTTGTGGGTAGAAAGTATTGTTTGGTGATTGTCAATGATTACTCAAGGTAAACTTGGGTATATTTCTTCAAGAGGAAGAGTGAAACTCAAAAAACTGTCATCGACTTTGGAAATGAAGCTCAACGTCAAAACGATGCAAAGATCTTGACAATAAGAAGTGACAACAACACCGAGTTCAAGAACTACACCTTGGATGAGTTTCTTAGTGATGAGGGGATCAAGCATCAATATTCCGCACCATACAACCCTCAACAAAATGGTGTTGCGGAGAGGATCGGACGTTGATGGATGCGGCAAGGACCATGATGGCGGAGTTCAAGTCTCCTTACAACTTTTTGGCCGAAGCCATCAACACTGCGTGTCATGCATCCAATCAGCTCTATCTCCGCAAAGGCTTGAACAAGACTCCATATGAAATATTCACAGGTAACAAGCCCAACCTCAAGTACTTCCGGGTGTTCGGTTTTAAGTGTTTCATTCTCAAGAAAGGTGTTCGTTTGTCTAAATTTGAGGCTAGATCTCATGAGGGCATATTTGTTGGTTATGCTACAAACTCTCATGCTTACCGTGTCCTCAACAAGTCCACGGGACTCATTGAGGAGACGTGGAATGTGGAGTTTGACGAGAATAATGGCTCCCATGTGGAGCAAAGTGGTACTTGTGATGTAGGTGATGAAATTCCTCCCCAAGCCATAAGAAGAATGGGTGTTGGTCATATCCTACCCATTGAGGAACCCCTTGTGACCGAAGGATAAGGACAATGCTCCACTCAAGTGGAGCCTTCACCGACCCAAGACCCACACGCTTCCGAAGAAAAAAGTGAAGGCCCTCAACCACGTGATCAAGATCAAGGGCAAGATCAACCTTAAGATGGTGGTGAGCCACCATGTGATGCCCAAGGTTGAGTTCTCCCTTCCGAGTAAGTTCAAGGTCAAGAGCAAGCTCAAGCTCAAGAACAAACTCAAGATGGCGCTCAAGATGATCAAGTTTCCACTCCTCTTTTCACACCTAAGGAGGAATAAGAGTGCCTTGCCGTTAATATTGCATCCAGGCTCACAACCAAAGGTCATCTCATGGAGAATGTGGTTGGAAGCCTAAGAAAGGGGGTAAGCACTCGTAGACAATTAGCAAACTATTGTGAACGTCACATGTTTGTTTCTTGTGTCGAACCCCAAAAGGTCTATGAGGCGCTCGAGGATCCGGATTGGCTCAATGCCATGCATGAAGAACTCAACAACTTCGAGCCCAACCAACTGTGGAGATTGGTGCCAAGGCCAACGGGGAATCATAATGTCATTGGAACCAAGTGGATATTCAAGAACAAGCAAGATGCTCATGGGATCATTGTTCGTAACAAGGCTCGTTTGGTGGCACAAGGCTACTCCCAAGTCGAGGGTATCGACTACGGTGAAACCTTTGCTCCTGTTGCTCGCCTTGAATCTATTCATTTGTTGATTGCTTATGCTTCTCATCATAATTTCAAGTTGCAACAAATGGATGTGAAGAGTGCTTTTCTTAATGGTCCTATCAATGAGTTGGTGTATGTCAAACAACCCCCGGGGTTCGAGGATCCCTATTTCCCCGATCATGTGTATCAACTCGACAAGGCACTCTATGGCCTTAAACAAGCCCCACATGCGTGGTATGAGCATCTTACCGAGTTGTTTTAAGATCGTGGGTTCGAAATTGGGAAAATCAACCCCACTCTTTTTACTAAGAAGGTCAAAGGGGAGTTGTTTGTATGCCAATTATATGTTGATGATATTATCTTTGGTTCCCCTAACAAAGCTTTCAGTGAATAATTTGCCGCTCTCATGACCTCAAAGTTCAAGATGTCTATGATGGGAGAGTTGAAGTTCTTTCTCGGTTTCGAAATCAAGCAAAGAAGAGAAGGAACCTTCATCAACCAAGCCAAATACACTCAAGACATGCTCAAGAGATACAAGCTAAGTGATGTCAAGCCGGCTTCCACTCCAATGCCCGTCAAATGCCAACTTGACATACATCCCAATGGTAAAGTGGAGGATCAAAAGGTATATCGCTCCATGATTGGCTCCCTGCTTTACCTTTGTGCATCTAGACCGAATATCATGTTGAGTGTGGGAATTTGTGCATGGTTTCAAGACGCACCTAAGGAAAGCCACTTTGTGGCGGTCAAGCGAATCTTTTGATATTTGGCTCATACCCCAAACTTTGGCTTATGATACCCAAGAAGAGCCAACTTCGATCTTTTGGGCTATACATACTCAGATTGGGAGGGAGACAAAGTGGATAGGAAGTCCACCTCCGGAGGGTGCCAATTGCTTGGTTGCTCTTTGGTGAGTTGGTCTTCTAAGAAGCAAAGTTGTGTATCTCTCTCGTCCACCGAAGCGGAGTATGTGGCTGCCGGTAGTTGTTGTGCTCAACTTCTATGGATGAGGCAAACTTTGAAGGATTACGGTGTCACTTGTGACGAAGTGCCTCTTTGGTGTGACAATGAAAGTGCCATCAAGATCTCTCTCAACCCGGTGCAACACTTCAAGAGGAAGCATATTGAGATTCGGTATCACTTATCCGGGATCACATTAGGCGAGGGGAGATCAAGCTAAAGTATGTCAACGCTCATGATAACCTTGCAGATATTTTCACGAAGCCCTTGGATGAAGCAAGATTTCGCGAGTTAAGGCATGAGCTAAATATCATTGATTCGAGCAATGTAGCTTGAACCCTTGCACACCCCACCATACTCAACTTGATATCTTGTTTAGGTGTAGGCATGGACATAGGGGGAGTGTTGTTCTCTCAATGAACTCTCCCTCCCCCATTATGCATAAATTGATCAACTCTTTCACATTAGACATTTTGATGGTACTTGTGCTTCAAAGACGAGTTTTGGTCATGGGGCCAAGGATAATTCTTTGTGGTGACCTGCCAATTGACTCATACATAGGTGGCTCCGGCCACCGCCCTCTCTACTTGAGAGTTTTGTTTTGTGTTTTGGTCTTTGTTGTCTTTTGCCTTTGTTTGAGCCGTGTTTTTGTTTGTGTTGCCTCGCGTGCTAGCTCTTGGTGTGTCTGTTTGTGTGAAGGTTGCGTTGCAAAGGCTGTTTTCCTCTCTTGTTTGCGAAACTTCCATTTTCTTGGGTCTACGGTACTACCGTGGCTTGCCACAGTACTCCCACAGGAGCTGTGCACGGTACTACCACAACCAGCATGACAGTAATTTTTTACTGCCGCTGGTCGAGCGGTACTACCGCCTAGCATGCGGTACTTCTGCCTGGGTGGTACTACCGCGCAGTCGTGAGCACGTGGGGGTTAAGAGCGGGCAAGGGGAGTTCTAACTCCCCCATACCCATTCAATTCCTTTTTCCCATGATGTCTCCCTCTCTCCTGCCCAAGAACAGCGCTGGAGGACCTCACCGGATCTCCATCTCCAGCCACTCTCCTCGCATTCCGATCGGTGGGATCATTCCCCACCTCACCCTCTTGCCATGGACCAAGATTTCTCCCCAAATCCCTCACTCTTTTCTTCGTTGTTTTGTCTCTAGGTTTTTGGGGAGATGTATGTGTTCTTGAGATTTTAGGCCAAATCTTTGCAAGAGTAGGGTGTAGGAGAGTAGTAATGCAGTAGAAATGCTATTTGGTCTATTGCTATTCGGTAGTTTTGATCAACCGTAGTACCGCTCCATTGTTGCGGCATTTTGAATCTGATCTGTTTTGGATCTGAACTTGAGCGGTACTACCGCACCTCCCATACAGTACTACCGCTCTAGCCGCATTCGCCTCATATGGTACTACCGCTCCCCTAGAGCGTTACTACCGCGTGCGGCGCGGAAGTAAAATTTTACTTCCGCTCTAGGCGCAGTACTACCGTGCCATCCCGGTGCGGTATTACCGCGGTTAGAGAGGCAGTAAAATTTTAGTTCCGCACCATGGAGCAGTACTACTGTTGACTTCAAACCTTCCTCATAGCAACTACCAAATGTTATTTCTACTTGTTTCATTTGTTTTGTTGTGGTCTTTGCATTGATCCTTCTCGTTTCTTTTGCGTGTTCTTTTGTTGTGTGTCATAGGTGGTGGCTCCGGTTCCAATGTCCGTCGGTCGAATCCTATCTGTGACACGGGCTCGAAGCATCTGCGCAACCAAGATGAAGCTCCATAGGGCTCCGATGCCCCCCAATGCAGAACCAAGCACACAACCACCAAGCTCAAGGAGCCCACAATGGGCATGGATGTGATACCGTTGGATGGGTTTATCACTCGAAGGAAGATCAACCCCTATGTGAATCCCCGCGCAAACTTCAGAGGGGAATGATTTGTTCTGGACCAAGCAGTGGAATATTATCTATCTGGATGTGATCAAGGCCAAGCAGGACATCTATGTGGACGCGCACTCGATTGACATGAATCACATGAGGCAGGATAAGCACCATGACTACTTTGGTGAGGCTTTGGACCTGGTGGAGCAATTTGGCATTGAGCCCATGCTTACCTTTCACATGGACTTTGACCCAGAGATTGTGGCTCAGTTCTTCACTTCGGTCCACTTCCATTTTGATGAGGCACGGACCATGACCTGGATGACCAATGGCCAACAGATGACTGCTAAGTGGAAGGACTTCATGGATTTGCTTCAGGTTCCTGATGAGGGGCTCGACACGCACATTGGTGTTCGCCCTCATGCACTACAAAAAAAATACACTTCCGTGATGATACGTGTTTGTTACAGTAGGTCGCGTTTTTGTCATGCATGTACATCCATGACAAATTTATGACAGAATCAAGATAGTCATACCTGTGCTGTCGTAGAAGTGTTCCATGACATTACCAAAATTATCATCACGGAAGTGTCCACTTCCATGACGATAAATCGCGCGTCACAGAAGTGCTTTCGTCAAGGGTGACCGACACGTGGCATCCACCATAACGGAACACCGTTAAGCTATCGGGTGGGGTTTTGGATCTGATAACCCGTTAACAGCCCCGGCTAATGGGGATTTTCCACGTGTAAAATCATCATTGGCTGGAGGAGACACGTGTCAGGTCCGCGCTGGCACAGGTGTCACTCATCCAATGGGCGAGACGCGCCTATGATATGTTGACACGTGGACCGGCCCATCAAGTTTAAATGGGCCGGCCCAACTAAAGGCCCACAAGATTTTGCAGACCATAATGGGCTGGCCCAGCTAAAGGCCCACGAGATTTTGCAGGCCATAATGGGCTAGCCCAACTAACGGACCACAAGATTTCACGGGCCATAATGGGCCGGCCCAGGTAAAGGCCCACAAGATTTTTGTTTGCCATAATGGGCCGGCCCAGGTAAAGGCCCACAAGATTCTTGCGGATCATAATGGGCCGGCCCGGCTAAAGGCCCACGAGATTTCGCCGACATTAACGGGCCGGCCCAGCTGTAGGCCCACAAGAATTTGAGGGCCCTAGTAGGCCGGCCCATTAACTGGCTGCCATGTTTTGGGCCAAATGCCGGCCCATATTTGATCCGGTCCATTAATGGCCTGCCACGTTCCGGGCCTAATAGTGGCCCATATGAGATCCGGCCCGTTAAAAGCCTACCACGTTCTGGGCCAAATTACGGCCCAGATCAGGTACGACCCTTTAAGAGGCTATGGGCTCAATTATGGCCCATATCAGATTCGGCCCGTCAACTGGACACTATGCTTTTGGGCCCACTTGCTAGAGGCCCACTTAGTAATTCGGCCTGACATTAGTTTTGGCCTCTTAAGGACCCGTTTAACATTTCGGCCCTATATTAATTTCGGCCTGTTAAATGCCCGTCATATAGTTGGGCCTAACTACGGCCCGGTTTGCATCCGGCCTGCTCGCAGCCGATATCTGATTGGGCCAAACAAGGACCGAGACAATTTTGGCCTGTTAAAAGCCCGTGATTTGATTCGCACAATCATGGGCCGGGGTTCATTTCGGGCTGCTGCCGGCCCGTTAGCTGTTCGGCACGTTTCAGGCCCAACCTACATCGTGATTGCATGACGGCCCGATTATGTACCGTAATTTTACGGTTTGGCCGGTTTACTGCGAAGACAGTAAAATAACTGCAGCATCGTGAATAAGAAAAAACCTAGACTATACAATAAAGAAATTACAGCATATTACATCCACTGGGCATCAAAGTTCGCCACTATGATAATAAAGCACAAGCAGACAGCAGATTACATACACTGGGCATCAAAGATCGCCACCAGTGCAAATAAACACGCCGACAAAATAATATACAAAACCGACAGCACTTCAATAGAGTTCAAGAAAGGTTAGCCCTGCTGGGGAGCTGCAGCGCAAGCAGCTGAGCAAGATGATGAGACTGCGCTTGTTCAACACTTAAATCTTCCTCACTCTGAAAGATAAACAAGCAGACAGATGACAGGTTTTGCACATAAAAGTATCAGTGCTGACAATTCATCACATTTCTTACTGACGAATAAAGTGACACAGTTTAAAATTGCATTAACACAATATGGTATTGTTCAGGTCAAGACATGGCAGGAAATGACATTGTGAAGGAGTTGGCAGCTTCACGACACCACTGGATTACAGATCAAGAACTCATAAGTATCAATGGTTAGTGTGCTGTCAATTTATCCCATTTCAGATTGGCAAATAAAGAGACGGTTTAAATAATACTCCCTCCGTCCGGAATTACTTGTCATCAAAATGGATGTGTCTAGAACTAAAATACATCTAGATACATCCATTTCAATGACAAGTATTTTCGGACGGAGGGAGTAGTAGAATGATATGACATTGTTCATAGTTAAGACATTGCAGAATATGACATTGTGCTGTAGTGGGTAGGTTCACCACACCACTGGATTACGGATGAAGAACAGAAGCATACATGCAGTGCAAAAGAAGATCACTTGCTCTGTATACTTTAATTTACATGGTATGAATAAGGAACTTGGTTGTACAACTGAAAACTTAAATTGAGAAAGGACAAACTTTTGTTTATGAACTACTCCCTCCGTTCTAAAATAGATGACCCAACTTTATACTAACTTCAGTACAAAATTGGGTCATCTATTTTGGAACGGAGGGAGTACATAATAAACTTTAAACATGCAATTTGATGCAAACACCAAAAATAAACAGCTGTTGCAGTCATGCCTAACCAAATATATACAACAAAGTTTGAAGGCTTGAGATGGACAAACTTACATTATTGGTGAAGACAGGCTCTATAAAGGCCTTGTCCATGCTGATGGGGGGGGGCAATTCAAGAAGTTTACCACAGAATCTTCTTCATAAGCATTGCCTTTATTCTACATTTTGTTAAGAGTAAATATAGATGTGATAATATACAAAAAATGGAGAATATTTAAGATAAGATGAAGAGTGATGCTACATAACCAAGTAGCTATAAATGTAAGTGCAGCGATACAGGCAAAAGGTACAGCCAAGAGCAATGCACAGCTAAACTTCTTCAGTACCAACCTTATGGTAAGAGTAAATATAGATCTGATGTGTAGAAAATGGAGGGCAAAGGAAAATAAGCTGCAGAGTGATGGTACATGAACAACTACCTGTCATTATAAGTACACTGATAAAGGACAACATGTACTTACAAGAACAATGCAGAGCTAAAAAAACATTGGCATTGGATACTGAAGAATTTGGAGCGAACAATTGATAAGCAAGCTATCATGCATACTGCTGTCACATAATGAACCAGGTATGTATGCAAGTACAGTGATACAGGACAACAGGTACTAACAAGAGCAAAGCAGCGGGCAGCATATTTGCGATATCCTGTCGTTCTTTTCAAACCGGAATTCTTCTTCGAGCAGATTTCCTGCAAACAAGATCCGTAAGGCACATGCGGAAAAGTAGAAGTTCAAATTGTCATGTGATTTCATAGACAGTACCTCATCCTGGGAACGAGACCAGTGCATAACAATGTTTTTCCATTCAATGTCTTCTAAATTTAGCACAGGAGACTTCACCGGAAATTCGTTTATAGATTTGCCACCAAAGTGTGATTTCCTCAGGTAACACCGATACTGCTGCAATGCTTCCTTGAAAAGCACAAGCAAGCTTTCCTCGTCATGACTATCCAGATTGACCCTCGCCTAGTTACAACAATGTAATGTAAATCATTGATGTGTTCAATCAGCAGAAAACAGGAAAATAATAACCATGAATAATAGCACTTACACGTAAGTTGGACAGGAAGATGTGAAAATGGTGTTTGTCTTCACAATAATCTTCCCATGATGGGAATATATGCACGTAGTCCCTAACAACATTGAAAGCATTGTCTTTTAAACTGGGAATAAATGGAATGGGGTTCCAATCTGCAGGAATTGGCCGTCTCTGCAGTTGGGATAGGTCTTCGGCCGGTGGACTTGCTGTACTTTTTGCTGGAGTGGGATTTTTCTGTGGTACAGCTGGTGCTATGGCAAATGAAATCGGTATACCTTTTGCTGGAGTGCAGGTCCTGTGTGGTGGGGCTAGTGGTGTGGCCAGTGAAGTATGGGTACAGTCTGCTGGAGTCGGTCCTACGTTTTGTGTCACAGCTCTATCGAACATGGTAAAGAAGAGCAAGCAGATTTTGGATAATAAAATGTTGGTTGCGCAGTGCCCACACATGATGAACCAGAGCGCATTAAGAATGCAACTCCCAGCTGTCTCTCGACCATTTCAGGCGGTTGGATGAAGATCCTACGTCTCCTAACCCTTCTTCTTCCTCGTCTGTGATTCTTCCCATACAGAACACCGCACGGGCCGCCGGCCGGACCACCGGCCCCCACCGCCTGTGTTCCTCCGCCACCCCCACCCCCCACCCGCGTCGAGTTTTCTTCGTTCGGCGAGGCCCCACAACCACCCGAGCCCCTTGGATCGCACCGGCGAACTCCGGCGAGCTCTGAAAAATCGACTGACCCAATTTTGAAATTTAGTCTACTGTGATTTAACTAGTGTGGAATATAAAAGGGGAAAACCATAAGCATTGGGAGTATAGTGTTGAGCGTGCCATGGCGGATCTGAAGGTGCAAACCGGACAAAGGCAACTTCGCAACCAAGACAAGAAATCAGAGTAAAGCAGTGGCGATCTATTTTCTTGCTGCGATAAATAAGTTGAGCAGATACGAAAGAGTACCGCCTCTGGTGCGGCGCCGTGTACGCATCTGGTGAGAATTTGACGGTGCTGCGGTAGCGATGGCTGTCGGCGGCGTGGAAGCAGATCTAGGAGGGTAGACGGTGGCGGCGGGGCGCGGTGGACGAGACGGTCGTAGGAGCGGCGCCGGCAAGGTGGACGACGGCGGGGATGAAGCGAGAGGACGGGATGCAAGGATCCCGGTCCGAAGGCGTGGATGAGAGAGGTCGATCTCTTGTAATGGACGGCGGCGTCGGGGTATCAGCTCCGGCATGGTGGAGGAGGACGGCGGTGGATGGGGTGGCGGACGGCGGCGGACGGAGGAGGGTGGGGTGGAGAGGGTGTTTTGGCGCCCACGGAGTACGAATGGGGAAAAGGGAGGTAGAGAGGAAGGGGGGAACCATGTAGTCAGGGCGCGCTTGTCTCAAATGCGAGGAAATTTACAAACTTAGCCCCCGTTTCAAATTTCTACTACATCACAGCAACATTAGTCGGTTGGGGATAGGACGGTAATCTCGCATACACCGAATATTTGCCGACGAGAGTTTGTTTTTGGCGCCCACCGTGTATGAATATGAATCGGGGAGGGAGTCGATTTCGGCCGAGGGCACACTGTGTTTTGGCGCCCACCGTGTATGAATCCGGGTGAGAGGCGGTTACGTCACGTTTGGGTGAAATTACAAACCTACCCCTATCGAAACCTATAGAAATCCAGCAGATAGGCTTTGCGCGGCAGGGATAGGCAGTAGTGATTTCCATCTCGCAGATTTTGGTTTCGGGCGGTTACTGCGACTTTCCCCGCTTCGTTCAAATTTTGCACAGTGCACGTTTACCGTGCCAACTCAATTCGAATCCCGTTTGTATTCTACTATTTTTTTCGGGCGGGATCCATTTTCAATTGGAATTACATTCTATATACATCATTTTTTTACATATATACTTTCAAAAGCACAACAAAGAATTCTGCTCCTTTATATGTATAATATGATTTACAAATACAACGATCTCGAAATCTTAAGGTTGAATTCGAAAAATTTTAACCAAATTATGTTCTACTAAAATGTATGGATCAGTAATATCTACATATTAAATAACATAGATGTGCGTGAATTCATATGAGTATGCATGTTTGATAGATCAATTTTGGTTCGAGTATGGATTACATGTATCATCATCTCGAATTCAAATATTTGAATCCCTTTTTTGTTCACTCCTTTCACGCCCATCTCTCTCGCATGCATGCTCCTTCAGGTAGCCATCACTCTCTTTTCTCCAGCTCACCCGCACGCTCACTTCATGTTTCTCCTATCCTCGCAAACATGGTCTCTCGACGTCTCCCTTGAGAAGTGTCACACTCTCCCTATCATTATACATTACACGGTTTTCATTATCTCTCACGTCTCTACTGTTCTCTGGTATCACTCGGTACCTAAGCTTTCTTTTTCACCGCCACACACACAGTCTCCACTCGTCTTTCACTTTGTCTTTCTCTCTATGGGATTCTCTCACACACCCTATATGTCTCTACATATGACTCATACCACTAAAATTACTCTCTCTCTCTCTCCTGTAGACACAACATTTGTTGCGGTCTCCTTTTCGTCTCCATCCCAGACTGACACCGATCAGACAACCCCGACTACCGTCTCCTCTCTCTCTCTCACAGACACACACACACAACTCCTGCTTCCACCCCCTTCCCGACTACCGTCTCTCTCTCACACACACAAAACTCTCGCTTTCGCACCCCGACTCGTATTTCTCTCACAAGCATTTATCGACTAGCTAGCCTCTAGATAGGTTTATACACCCGCACACTCATGCTTCCACCATCGCATACATGTCTCTCTCTCGCTCCTTGTATCTATGTAGCTTTTTCTTCCCTTCTTGAGACACGCCCTCTCGATCGTGCACACACACACTATCGCCTCATTTTAAGCTGATACCTATCGCACACACACTACTTGTGTCTTTGTCACACATGCACTCCGTCCTCCTCCACTCTCCCTCTCTCTCACACACACATGGGCTTTTTGCAACAACTAGCAAGATGCCATGCGTTGCACGGAACATCAAGATGCATTTGTATGAGTAGTTTATCTTGTGGGGGAAAAGGATGAACGAGGGAAGACCTTATTTGCAAATATGGAGAGGGGTGTGGGTATCTTTTTGCAAAATTGCCATAGTTTCCTTCCTATCCGTCAGATATAGATCGGACGGCCTATATTGCAGGATGGCAGGCACACGATCATCACCGACAATGCTTTTTATAAGAGTAGGGATAAAAAATAGAGTTGGTGATGATGGTGGGCCTGCCATCCTGCAATGTAGGTCGTCCGATTTATATCTGACGGATAGGAAGGAAAATATGGCAATTTACCCACACTCTTCACCACATTTGCAGATAAGGCCTTCCCTCGTTCATCCTTTTCTCCCACGAGATTTTGATGTTCCGTGCAACGCACGGGCATCTTGCTAGTAAGAGTAGAAATTAGACATATACCACTTCTCGAATCTTGAAACCAACAACATGCCTCCCTTATCTCATCAAAACCGCCAAAGGAATATATTTTGAGTGAAACATAACATATTTTTAGTGATATACGTATTTCAAAACTAGACTTTTTTTCTATCAAATCGGTGAATATGTATTAATCTACTTTGATCGTGTGGCAACGCATTGGCACATTGCTAGTAGTTATTATAATTTTTTGGACACCAGACAAACGGTGGAGTACATATACGAAGAGAAGAGGCGCACGCACGCAGTCGGCCTCTCGCTGTCTCGCACACATGAGTGTTACGTAAAGGCGACGTTAACAAATAAACCCTAAAACCCTAGGTGCATGATTGCTGCATTCGCGGGTACCGGGTACGTGGTGGAGCACCTTTGTAGGAGTTGATGGTCGGGACCACAGGTGAACGACTTGGAGCGCGGTGGCTCGCCAGTTGCCACAGACCGAGTAGCCACGTTTAAAATATCGTTTTTTAGCGGGGTTAAGAGTTCCGATTTTAAATGGCACGTTATAAGTAGTAAGTAGTTTTTAGAACGATTGGTATGGAGCGAAAATGGAATTCATAGTACTACGTACCTCCTTGGCGTATGGTTGTATGGGTTTATGTTACGAGATGTTGAACCTGGTAGTTCTAGGGCAAATACTATGGTTTAGATTTAGATGCTGGTTTTCAGTAATCGGAAGGGGAAACCCTTCTTTGATTAAAAAAACTACTACCTCCATTCTGGTTTACTAGTCCCCATCGTACTTTGGGTCAAAGTTTGTCCACGAATTTTACTTGTAAAATGTGAATGGAAAACGAGATTTTGTTATACCCAAACAAAAAAGGACTGGAGGGAGTGATTGCTCTGACACGGACGCGACCTCTCATAGCGCAGGCATTGAACCGGCGCGCCGGCCAAGAGGGCCGCACTCGCTGCAGGCCCGGCTGAGCACGCCTCCTCGCCGCGTGCAACCAGCTTAAGACTGCCCCGCCTGCCTTCATTGAATCCGCGCGTGTGCCGGCAACACGTCCTTCCGCGAGCCGGCAGGCATTTTAGAACACAAAAAATGACTAAAATATAATTAATTTACGCATGGTCTTGACTTGTTGTGCTCGCACTGGTAGCAGGAACTAGTAGAGGTTTTTCTTTATTTATAACTCTCCTCACATTTTTTTGGCTTTGAAGTGAATCATGGTTGTGGACATTATGTATGAATGTGCAGATATCTGTGAACATGAGTTTGATGTGGAAGTTGGACTTGGAATGTCGGGCTTGCGCGTGAACTATACCATGTCCAATGCTTCGTCTGTTATTGTTTGGAAAGTAATTGCTGTTATTACATGACCCGAAAAAAACATTTTGTGCCACATCAGTAGATGCACAGACATCACAACAGGCATGCTGACTGGATAAACATTTGAACCTAGCTATTATGAAGGAAATTTTGTATTGACAACAGTTTTAGATAGCAGGAGACGCCTAGCCTGCTCTGCCTCTGCTAGCTTATTTCTGGCTTCTTCCATCTCTTCTTTGGCTTGGGTGAAGAGAGCATCTGATTGCTCTTTTCGCTTCTTCAGGAACTCAGCTACATTCTCAAGGGCTGCTGCACGCTTTCTTTCAGCCTTTACTAATGCCACGAGGACACGAACAGCTGACGACTCCACCTGGCTTGTGTGTAATCCAGCATCATCTGGGAATTTGCACCTTGTGTCTAATCCAGCATCATTAGGGAACTGGCACCTTGTGTGTAATCCAGCCTCATTTTGGAAACATGATCTCGAGGTTGACCATACTTCCCTCCTCGCAGGAACTGCATCCTGACATGAAGTTACTTCTTTTTTAGATCAATACTCAGAGAAACCTAGATCCATTTAGTAGAAGCCAGATAAACAGAACTCGGAGAAGTGAATTCAAAAGGAAAAGAAATATAAAAACAGACTACACGGTGAGAACACCCACTTCCTACATCAAGTTAAAAACGAAAGCATTAGGACGATTAAGACTCTTCTTATTACACATCGAAGAACACCACGCTTAAGAGAAACAGAAACTACAACATATACACATCGAAGAACACGAGGCTAAACGAAAGTAATTGAAAGGGTGTTACTTACCAAAGCTCGTTTTACAGGTTCGGTGCAGCTCCTCTTTAACTTGCCACGCTCCTTGAAGATGTCCCGAATATCCCGTGTTTGGTCTTCATTGCTCCTCTGCATGTTCACACTCGTGGTTTCAAAATCTCAACATGGCAAGAAAAATACTACTAGTAATACTCGCGCATCTTGTGGGCAACATTAAAGCACTCTCTGCCATGTTAGAGCATCTCCAACAGAATCGCAACGCGCGGCGCTTTAAAAAAGCGTTTACAGTGCTGAGATCGAGAAGTAGATACTAGAGAGTAGAGGATAGTTCTCAGCATAGATAGATACAAAAAAGATAATTCAACTACTCCTCGTCGTCCGACTGATCCTCGGTGATGTCCTCCTCCGACGTCTGACTGTAGGCGTGAAGATACCGATCGTCGTCGGATTCCCAGGGCGACGCTGCTCCTAGCCTCATGTTGAATTGAGCGTCCGCTTTTCGCCTACGCTTGTCCTCGCGATAGGCGGCTCGCTCCGCCCTCCTCTTATCCCTCTCCGCCCTCCTTTGCGCGTAGAACTCGCGCTCGTTGATGATGTCCCGCGGGAAGTGTTGGTGCCATAGCGCAATGGCTTCCTCGTCCATCTCGGCGATGCCGAGACGGTGCTCCCGCCTCCGGTTGTCGCGACGATCCTCGTCGGTGCTAAGCCGCGGCAGAGGCGCGAGCTCCTGTGCCCGCTCCCGCGTCGGCACGTTGGGGAAGTTCAATGTTCTATGAGGCCACCGGAGGCGCCACGCCGCCGCGTCGTATGCGCGGGCGGCCTCGGTGGCGGTGTCGAAATTACCGAGGCCGAGGCGCATCCCGCGGAACCGGATCTCGGTGGAGAAGCCGCCAGAGGGGCGCGCGCGGACGCCGCGGTATCCCCAAGTTTCCCGGCGACGCGGCGGCATGGTGGCACGGCGGTGGCGAGGCGAAAAAGAGCGGGGAGAGAGCGGTGGCGAGGCACAGAGCGGTGGCAAGGCACAGAGCGGTGGGAGGGCGTTGGATTTTATAAAGCGCGCCGGACGCCGCGCGCCAAAACTAGCGCACGCCCGACGCTTTTTCCCCCGCGCGCGATCCTTTCCCGACGTCTCTGCTATCTCTACTCTCTTCTCTACGGTTATATTTATTTTATATTTAATATTTAATATTTATCTCTACTTCCTTTACTGTCTACTTTTTTTCTCTATACTTTTTTTCTTGCAATATAGGCCGTCCGATTTATATCTGACAGATAGGAAGGAAACAAATGGGAATTTTGCAAAAAGATACCCATACCCCTCTCCAGATTTGCAAATAAGGCCTTCCCTCGTTCATCCTTTTCTCCCACAAGATAAACTACTCATACAAATGCATCTTGATGCGTGCAACGCATGGGCATCTTGCTAGTTCTAAAAACCTTTCCATCATTTGCCACACTGCTGGTTGCAGATGAAAAACCTACCCAAGCACAACGCGATACAGGAGCGACGCACAATTACAAGCTGATATTCTGTTGGACAATGGAGGCTATAACCAATTACTTTTACGGGAACAATAGCACCCAGGAAAATTGAAGGGTAGGTATGAACAAAATTGGAACTGCACATGTACTGCTAAGTGATTCAATACACACATTACCAATCGAGGAGGAGAACGATGGTCGCGGCGGCCTCTGTGAGTCATGGTCGGCAACGGGAGTCAGTTCATTGTCCACGACGGTGGTACTTCTGCGCTTGGCGTCGGCTTCCGGGAAGCAGATCCGAGACCGTGGAAGACGATGCCGGGGAAGAGGCTCCGTCTACGACGACGACGGTGGACCGGCTCCAGTGCGGCGTACGAGGTCGTCGATGAGGCAGATGCGCTGCGGTGGACGAGTGCGCCGATGTAAAGGGGAGGAGCACGAAGGCTGCGGTGCCGTGGAGAAGTCTATTTTGCGGTGGGGATAGAAAATGGGGAGTATTCAGGTGTACTACTCTGGGTGCCGGGGTGGGGCTGGCTGGGTAGGGTGAACCTGAAGTTACGAAAACAGCCCCCTACCAAGCGTCGTACGTAGGCCTGTTCCGAAGGCTATGATGGTAACTTCCCACTGCTCGAATCAGGGTCGCGGGAGATTTTCCCGCCGACCTCAAAATTTTGTGACACTGGACTCCCCGTGTGGCGTGTTGAGTGATTCGGCTAAGCAACTAGCGAGTAGTAGTAGTAAACTCTGCATATTAGGTTTGACCGAAGTCAAACTTCCTAAAGTTTGACCAAGTTTATATAAAAATATAAACATTTACCATAACAAATATGTATGACGTGGAAGTACATTCAATAATGAATCTAATGGTATTTATTTGTTATTGTATATGTTAATATTTTTTGTTATAAGCTTTCTGAGAGTTTACAAAACTTGACTTTGACCAATGCTAATACGCGGACTTAAATAAAAACGGAGGGAGTACACATTTGTTTTCTTAGTTTGTAGTGAACTAATCATTTGTTGAAATTGTGAAACAAATATATTAGACTATTGACTTCGAATGTAATGGTCTATACAATTCAATAGTTACAATCATTGTCGAATCCCAAGATGTATACAAGGTCTATAGTACTTTACAACATGCTCAAACTCACATAATCCCAGTCAAATGAGAATCTAAATGCATTTCATAGTTATTACTTTGTAGGATGCAACAAAAACAAACCAAAACTCTACATCAGCCATTATAGAAGCAACATTTTGACATATCCCATTGTGTGAATGAAACGTGCAGAGAGAGCTTTTGAAGATGGAGCAGATAGGGCGGGAAAGATTGTATGTATGTGGACAAGAGAGTAGGAGACAAAACTAATGACACACACACACACACAGACACACACACAGAGAGAGAGAGAGAGAGGAAGAAGTTAGGTCTGTGAGAAAGATGGAGACATGTAATATACGTGATTTTGTATACGTGGAAGGAGAAGAGACAACATGTTTGATGAGAGAGCTGGAAAAACATGGACGAGAGGGGAAGGATCTCATGGGTTGAGGGATTGACAATTTTGTGCGGGGGAGAGAGGGATTGGTAATTTTGTGCAAGAGAGAGAGGGTGGGGGGAGGAGACAGTCAGCCGTCGTCACATCACCCTGCTTCCAAATGAACTAGCATTCTCTAGCGCGGTGTGGTCGCCGTCTTCGATCTGCTCGATGCCCTCTTTGAAGATTGAGGTGTTGTGCATGTTGGGGTGAAAAGAAGCACAAGCGAGAGTGGTCGCCGTATAACCTTGGATGGGGATGAATTGTGTACTCGGGGGAGTGTGTGTGTATGTGTTGTGCTGCGTGCGAGCGCGCGCGCGCGTGTGTGTGTGCATATGTGTTTGTGTGTGTGTGTGTGTGTGTCAGATATTGAGCGAAAACAAACCTAAGGAGAGAAATGGGTATTCACGAAGAGATTGCGCAGGCCTTGAGATGGGTAGGGGCCGAGTGAGGTGTTGGGGAACGTTGCAGAAAATAAAAAATTTCCTACAGTTTCACCAAGATCCATCTATGAGTTCATCTAGCAACGAGTGATAATAGTGCATCTACATACCTTTGTAGATCGCGAGCGGAAGCGTTCAAGTGAACGGGGTTGAGGCAGTCGTACTCGTCGTGATCCAAATCACTGATGACCAAGTGCTGAACGGACAACACCTCCACGTTCAACACACGTACGGAGCGGATGACGTCTCCTCCTTCTTGATCCAGCAATGGGGAAGGAGAGGTTGATGAAGATCCAGCAGCATGACGGCGTGGTGGAGGATGCAGCAGGACTCTGGCAGGGCTTCGCCAAGCAACTGTGGGAAGAGGAAGAGCTGTAGCAGGGGGAGGGAGGCACCAAGACACAGGGTGCGGCTGCCCTCCCTCCCCCCTCCTTTATAGAGGCCCCCTGGGGGGGGCACCGACCCTGGAGATGGGAATCTCCCAAGGGGGCGGCGGCCAGGGGGGGGGGGTGGAGTGCCCCCCAAGGCAAGTGGAGCTCCCCCCCATCCTAGTGTTTCCAACCCTAGGCGCAGGAGGGGCCCAAGGGGGAGGCGCACCAGCCCACTAGGGGCTGGTTCCCCTCCCACTTCAGCCCACGGGGCCCTCCGGGATAGGTGGCCCCACTCGGTGGACCCCCGGGACCCTTCCGGTGGTCCCCGTACAATACCGTGTGACCCCGAAACTTTCCCTATGGCCGAAACAGCACTTCCTATATATAATTCTTTACCTCCGGACCATTTCGGAACTCCTCATGACGTCCGGGATCTCATCCGGGACTGCGAACAACATTTAGTTTGCTACATACTCATATTCATACAACCCTAGCGTCACCGAACCTTAAGTGTGTAGACCCTACGGGTTCGGGAGACATGCAGACATGACCGAGACGGCTCTCCGGTCAGTAACCAACAGCGGGATCTGGATACCCATGTTGGCTCCCACATACTCCTCGATGATCTCATCAGATGAACCACGATGTCGAGGATTCAAGCAACCCCGTATACTATTCCCTTTGTCAGACGGTATATTACTTGCCCGAGATTCGATCGTCGGTATCCCAATACCTCGTTCAATCTCGTTGCCGGCAAGTCACTTTACTCGTACCGTAATGCATGATCCCGTGACCAGACACTTGGTCACTTTGAGCTCAGTATGATGATGCACTACCGAGTGGGCCCAGTGATACCTCTCCGTCATACGGAGTGAGAAATCCCAGTCTCGATCCGTGTCAACCCAACAGACACTTTCGGAGATACCTGTAGTGCACCTTTATAGTCACCCAGTTACGTTGTGACGTTTGGTACACCCAAAGAACTCCTATGGTATCCGGGAGTTACACGATCTCATGGTCTAAGGAAAGATACTTGACATTGGAAAAGCTCTAGCAAAACGAACTACACGATCTTGTGCTATGCTTAGGATTGGGTCTTGTCCATCACATCATTCTCCTAATGATGTGATCCCGTTATCAACGACATCCAATGTCCATAGTCAGGAAACCATGTCTATCTGTTGATTAACGAGCTACACAACTAGAGGCTCACTAGGGACATGTTTTGGTCTTAGTATTCACACGTGTGTTATGATTTCCGGATAATACAATTATAGCATGAATAAAAGACAATTATCATGAACAAGGAAATATAATAATAATCATTTTATTATTGCCTCTAGGGCTTATTTCGAACAGTCTCCCACTTGCACTAGAGTCAATAATCTAGTTACATTGTGATGAATCGAACACCCATAGAGTTCTGGTGCTGATCATGTTTTGCTCGTGGAAGAGGTTTAGTCAACGGATCTGCGACATTCAGATCCGTATGCACTTTGCAAGTTTCTATGTCTCCATCTTGAACATTTTTACGAATGGAGTTGAAGCAACACTTGATGTGCCTGGTCTTCTTGTGAAACCTGGGCTCCTTGGCAAGTGCAATAGCTCCAGTGTTTTCACAGAAGAGTTTGATCGGCCCCGACGCATTGGGTATGACTCCTAGGTCGGTGATGAACTCCTTCACCCAATATGCTTCATGCGCTGCCTCTGAGGCTCCCATGTACTCCGCTTCACATGTAGATCCCGCCATGACGCTCTGCTTGCAGCTGCACCAGCTTACTGCTCCACCATTCAATATATACACGTATCCTGTTTGTGACTTTGATTCATCCAGATCTGTGTCGAAGCTAGCGCCGACGTAACCCTTTACGACGAGCTCTTCGTCACCTCCATAAACGAGAAACATTTCCTTTGTCCTTTTCAGGTACTTCAGGATATTCTTGACCGCTGTCCAGTGTTCCTTGCTGGGATTACTTTGGTACCTTCCTACCAAACTTACGGCAAGGTTTACATCAGGTCTGGTACACAACATGGCATACATAATAGATCCTATGGCTGAGGCATAGGGGATGACACTCATCTCTTCTTTATCTTTTGCCGTGGTCGGACATTGAGCCAAGCTCAATTTCACACCTTGCAATAAAGGCAAGAACCCTTTCTTGGACTGATCCATTTTGAACTTCTTCAAAATCTTATCAAGGTATGTGTTTTGTGAAAGACCTATGAGGCATCTCGATCTATCCCTATAGATTTTGATGCCTAATATGTAAGCAGCTTCTCCAAGGTCCTTCATTGAAAAACACTTATTCAAGTAGGCCTTAGTGTTGTCCAAGAATTATATATCATTTCCCATCAAAAGTATGTCATATACATATAATATGAGAAATGCTACAGAGCTCCCACTCACTTTCTTGTAAACGCAGGCTTCTCCATAAGTCTGCATAAACCCAAACGATTTGATCATCTCATCAAAGCAAATGTTCCAACTCCGAGATGCTTGCACCAGCCCATAAATGGATCGCTGGATCTTGCATACTTTGTCAGCATTCTTAGGATCGACAAAACCTTCCGGCTGCATCATATACAGCTCTTCCTTAAGATAGCCGTTAAGGAATGCCGTTTTGACGTCCCTCTGCCATATCTCATAATCATAGTATGCGGCAATTGATAACATGATTCAGACGGACTTAAGCTTCGCTACGGGAGAGAAAGTCTCATCATAGTCAACCCCTTGAACTTGCGGATAACCCTTAGCAACAAGTCGAGCTTTATAGATGGTAATATTACCATCCGTGTCCGTCTTCTTCTTAAAGATCCATTTGTTTTCTATCGCTCGCCGATCATCGGGCAAGTCTGTCATAGTCCATACTTTGTTTTCATACATGGATTCTATCTCGGATTGCATGGCTTCAAGCCATTTGTTGGAATCTGGGCCCGCCATCGCTTCTTCATAGTTCGAAGGTTCACCGTTGTCTAACAACATGATTTCCAGAACAGGGTAGCCATACCACTCTGGTGTGGAACGTGTCCTTGTGGACCTACGAAGTTCAGTAGCAACTTGATCCGAAGTACCTTGATCATCATCATTAATTTCCTCTCTAGTCGGTGTAGGCACCACAGGAACATTTTCTTGAGCTACACTACTTTCCGGTTCAAGAGGTAGTACTTCATCGAGTTCTACTTTCCTCCCACTTACTCCTTTCGAGAGAAACTCTTTTTCCAGAAAGGATCCGTTCTTGGCAACAAAGATCTTGCCTTCGGATCTAAGGTAGAAGGTATACCCAATTGTTTCCTTAGGGTATCCTATGAAGACGCATTTTTCCGACTTGGGTTCAAGCTTTTCAGGTTGAAGTTTCTTGACATAAGCATCGCATCCCCAAACTTTTAGAAACGACAGCTTAGGTTTCTTCCCAAACCATAATTCATACGGTGTCATCTCAACGGATTTAGATGGTGCCCTATTTAAAGTGAATGTAGCTGTCTCTAGAGCGTATCCCCAAAATGATAGCGGTAAATCGGTAAGAGACATCATAGATCGCACCATATCCAATAGAGTGCGATTACGACGTTCGGACACACCGTTACGCTGAGGTGTTCCAGGCGGCGTGAGTTGTGAAACGATTCCACATTTTCTTAAGTGCGTACCAAATTTGTGACTTAAATGTTCTCCTCCACAATCCGATCGTAAGAATTTTATCTTTGAGTCACGTTGATTCTCTACTTCATTCTGAAATTCCTTGAACTTTTCAAAGGTCTCAGACTTGTGTTTCATCAAGTAGACATACCCATATCTACTTAAGTCATCAATGAGAGTGAGAACATAACGATACCCTC
Source organism: Triticum aestivum (assembly GCF_018294505.1). Classification (NCBI taxonomy): domain Eukaryota; kingdom Viridiplantae; phylum Streptophyta; class Magnoliopsida; order Poales; family Poaceae; genus Triticum; species Triticum aestivum. Next base: position 572,070,431 of record NC_057804.1, on the reverse strand, counting down.
CGCGAGCCTCAACGCTCATTGGACCACACACATCAGTATGAATGATTTCCAATAAGTTGGTTGCTCGCTCCATTATTCCGGAGAATGGAGTCTTGGTCATTTTGCCCATGAGGCAAGGTTCGCATGTGTCAAATGATTCATAATCGAGAGACTCTAAAAGTCCATCGGCATGGAGCTCCTTCATGCGCTTGACACCAATGTGACCAAGGCGGCAGTGCCACAAGTATGTGGGACTATCATTATCAACTTTACATCTTTTGGTATTCACACTATGAATATGTGTAACATTACGTTCGAGATTCATTAAGAATAAACCATTGACCATCGGGGCATGACCATAAAACATATCTCTCATATAAATATAACAACCATTATTCTCGGATTTAAATGAGTAGCCATCTCGTATTAAACGAGATCCAGATACAATGTTCATGCTCAAACTTGGCACTAACTAACAATTATTGAGGTTCATAACTAATCCCGTGGGTAAATGTAGCGGTAGCGTGCAGACGGCGATCACAACGGCCTTGGAACCATTCCCGACGCGCATCGTCACCTCGTCCTTCGCCAGTCTCCGCTTATTCTGCAGCTCCTGCTGTGAGTTACAAATGTGAGCAACGACACCGGTATCAAATACCCAGGAGTTACTATGAGTACTGGTAAGGTACACATCAATTACATGTATATCACATATACCTTTAGTGTTGCCGGCCTTCTTATCCGCTAAGTATTTGGGGCAGTTCCACTTCCAGTGACCCTTCCCTTTGCAATAAAAGCACTCAGTCTCAGGCTTGGGGCCATTCTTTGACTTTTTCCCAGCAACTGGCTTACCGGGCGCGGCAACATCTTTGCCGTCCTTCTTGAAGTTCTTCTTACCCTTACCCTTCTTGAACTTAGTGGTCTTATTGACCATCAACACTTGATGTTCTTTCTTGATTTCAACCTCTGCTGACTTCAGCATTGAAAATACTTCAGGAATGGTCTTTACCATCCCCTGCATATTGTAGTTCATCACAAAGCTCTTGTAGCTCGATGGGAGCGAGTGAAAGATTCTGTCAACGACCGCCTCGTCCGGGAGGTTAATGTCCAGCTGGGACAAGCGGTTGTGCAACCCAGACATTTTGAGTATGTGCTCACTGATAGAACTATTTTCCTCCATCTTACAACTATAGAACTTGTCGGATACTTCATATCTCTCGACCCGGGCATGAGCTTGGAAAACCATTTTCAGCTCCTCGAACATCTCATATGCTCCGTGTCGCTCAAAACGCTTTTGGAGCCCCGGTTCTAAGCTGTAAAGCATGCCGCACTGAACGAGGGAGTAATCATCAGCACGTGACTGCCAAGCGTTCATAACGTATTGGTTCTCTGGGATGGGTGCTTCACCTAGCGGTCCTTCTAGGACATATGCTTTCTTGGCTGCTATGAGGATGATCCTCAGGTTCCGGACCCAGTCCAAATAGTTGTTGCCATCATCTTTCAGCTTGGTTTTCTCTAGGATCACGTTGAAGTTCATGCTGACATGAGCGTTGGCCATTTGATCTACAAGACATATTTTGCAAAGATTTTAGACTAAGTTCATGATAATTAAGTTCATCTAATCAAATTATTTAATGAACTCCCACTCAGATTGACATCCCTCTAGTCATCTAAGTGTTACACGATCTGAGTCGACTAGGCCGTGTCCGATCATCACGTGAGACAGACTAGTCATCATCGTTTTAACATCTCCATGTTGATCGTATCTTCCATACGACTCATGTTCGACCTTTCGGTCTCTTGTGTTCCGAGGCCATGTCTGTACATGCTAGGCTCGTCAAGTTAACCCTAAGTGTTTTGCATGTGTAAAACTGTCTTACACCCGTTGTATGTGAACGTAAGGATCTATCACACCCGATCATCACGTGGTGCTTCGAAACGATGAACTTTAGCAACGGTGCACAGTTAGGGGGAACACTTTCTTGAAATTATTATAAGGATCATCTTATTTACTACCACCGTTCTAAGTAAACCAGATGCATAAAACATAATAAACATCACATGCAATTATATAAAGTAGTGACATGATATGGCGAATATCATATAGCTCCTTCAATCTCCATCTTTGGGGCTCCATGATCATCTTCGTCACCGGCATGACACCATGATCTCCATCATCATGATATCCATCATCGTGCCTCCATGAAGTTTCTCGCCAAATATTACTTCTCCTACTATAGCTAACAATTTAGCAATAAAGTAAAGTAATTACATGGCGTTAAATCATTGACACGCATGTCATACAATAATTAAGACAACTCCTATGGCTCCTGCTGGTTGTCATACTCATCGGCATGCAAGTCGTGATTCCTATTACAAGAACATGATCTCATACATCACAATATATCAGTCATCATTCATCACAACTTCTGTCCATATCACATCACATGACAATTGCTGCAAAAACAAGTTAGACGTCCTCTAATTGTTGTTGCATATTTTACGTGGCTGCAATTGGGTTCTAGCAAGAACGTTTTCTTACCTACGAATAACCACAACGTGATTTTGTCAACTTCTATTTACCCTTCATAAGGACCCTTTTCATCGAATCCGCTCCAACTAAAGTAGGAGAGATAGACACCCGCTAGCCACCTTATGCAACTAGTGCATGTCAGTCGGTGGAACTTGTCTCACGTAAGCGTACGTGTAAGGTCGGTCCAGGCCGCTTCATCCCACAATACCGCTGAAGTAAGAAAAGACTAGTAGTGGCAAGCAAGTTGACAAGATCTACGCCCACAATAGATTTGTGTTCTACTCGTACAATAGAGAACTACGCATAGACCTAGCTCATGATGCCACTATTGGGGAACGTTGCAGAAAATAAAAAAATTCCTACGGTTTCACCAAGATCCATCTATGTGTTCATCTAGCAACGAGTGATAATAGTGCATCTACATACCTTTGTAGATCGCGAGCGGAAGCGTTCAAGTGAACGGGGTTGAGGTAGTCATACTTGTCGTGATCCAAATCACTGATGACCAAGTGCTGAATGGACAACACCTCCGTGTTCAACACACATACGGAGCGGATGACATCTCCTCCTGCTTGATCCAGCAAGGGCGAAGGAGAGGTTGATGAAGATCCAGCAGCACGACGACGTGGTGGTGGATGCAGCAGGACTCCGGCAGGGCTTCGCCAAGCAACTGCGGGAGGAGGAAGAGGTGTAGCAGGGGGAGGGAGGCGCCAAGACACAGGGTGCGGCTGTCCTCCCTCCCCCCTCCTTTATATAGGCCCCCTGGGGGGGCGGCCCTAGATATGGGAATCTCCCAAGGGGGCGGCGGCCAGGGGGGTGGAGTGCCCCCCAAGGCAAGTGGAGCGGGCCCCCACCCTAGGGTTTCCAACCCTAGGCGCAGGGGGGGCAAGGGGGAGGCGCACCAGCCCACTAGGGGCTGGTTCCCCTCCCACTTCAGCCCACGGGGCCCTCCGGGATAGGTGGCCCCACCCGGTGGACCCCCGGGACCCTTCCGGTGGTCCCGGTACAATACCGGGTGACCCCGAAACTTTCTCGATGGCCAAAACAGCACTTCCTATATATAATTCTTTACCTCCGGACCATTCCGGAACTCCTTGTGACGTCCGGGATCTCATCCGAGACTCCGAAAAACATTCGGTTTGCTACATACTCGTATTCAAACAACCCTAGCGTCACCGAACCTTAAGTGTGTAGCCCTACGAGTTCGGGAGACATGCAGACATGACCGAGACGGCTCTTCGGTCAATAACCAACAGCGGGATCTGGATACCCATGTTGGCTCCAACATACTCCTCGATGATCTCATCGGATGAACCACGATGTCGAGGATTCAAGCAACCCCATATACTATTCCCTTTGTCAGACGGTATATTACTTGCCCGAGATTCGATCGTCGGTATCCCAATACCTCGTTCAATCTCGTTGCCGGCAAGTCACTTTACTCGTACCGTAATGCATGATCCCGTGACCAGACACTTGGTCACTTTGAGCTCATTATGATGATGCACTACCGAGTGGGCCCAGTGATACCTCTCCATCATACGGAGTGACAAATCCCAGTCTCGATCCGTGTCAACCCAACAGACACTTTCGAAGATACCTGTAGTGCACCTTTATAGTCACCCAGTTACGTTGTGACGTTTGGTACACCCAAAGGACTCCTACAGTATCCGGGAGTTACACGATCTCATGGTCTAAGGAAAGATACTTGACATTGGAAAAGCTCTAGCAAAACGAACTAGATGATCTTCTGTTGTGCGTAGGATTGGGTCTTGTCCATCACATCATTCTCCTAATAATGTGATCCCGTTATCAACGACATCCAATGTCCATAGTCAGGAAACCATGACTATCTGTTGATTAATGAGCTAGTCAACTAGAGGCTCACTAGGGACATGTTTTGGTCTTTGTATTCACACGTGTATTACGATTTCCGGGTAATACAATTATAGCATGAATAAAAGACAATTATCATGAACAAGGAAATATAATAATAATCATTTTATTATTGCCTCTAGGGCATATTTCCAACATGAGGGTGTCAAAATGTGCGCGTTGATGCATATGTTGCATGCGATCGTGCGAGGGACGGACGAATCGAGAGAGATGGTTGTTGTGTTACAGATGCTCCTCTCTCTCTCTCTCTCACACACACACACACACACACACACACAAGTAAACTAGAAGACCGTTCCCTCATGTATACACAACGTATCGGCATCTGTCTATGGCTCACTCATGCATGATCGTTTCCACATTCGCACCTCTCTATGTCTATATCACACGCACACCATCTCCACATTGCCCTTCCGCCACAACACACATATGGACACATACACACGTTCTTTCTCAGTCACACACACAAAATAAGTATTAAAAAAACTAGGGCACACCTAAAACGTCCAAATCCAAATAAAGACAAACTGGAGCTAAATTCAAATATATGGAAATATTGCAGCGTCAAGACCTTTCCCAGGAAAAAAAGTTGAGTAATATTCGAGGATTGTTTTCACACACACAAAAAGGTTCGGTGTATGTCCTTCGAGCGCGACACGGTGACACACCGTTCGATCGACCGCGCGGTCGTGGTTCACGCGCTTGCACAGGATTCCGTATCGTGGCTGTGGTACTAACTTCAAAATAAATAAATAATAAAAGCGCTGCCTAAGTCTAATGTTTACGTGTACTAGTACGGTTTTCTTTTAAGTTTGACCAACCTCATATAAAACTAAAGTAAGCTCCCATACGCGCACTCATCAATATGCCGCCCCCGCCATTGCGCATGCTGGCGCCCGCCTGCTCTGGCCAACAATTTCTCGCCCATCACCACCGTGTCGCCGCCATCCCTGTGCCACGAAGCCGAAGGCTCGCCCGCTCACGTCGTCTGCAGTCCCTCCTCGCCATGCCACCGCGCTGCCAAGCGCGCGAGCAGCTGGTGGAGCCGCGTCTATGCATGCAGGATACGAAGAGGAGGACGAGCGCGTGCTCCAGCACGCCGGCGAGGAGGAACTAGCGTGTCATTGTCGTCTCCGCCCGCGTGGAGGAGGCACGCATGGTGGCTGTCGTGTGCGTCGAGCCTGCAAACCGGCTGCGGACGTGGAATCTACCTTTGAGACCTTGAATGCCACGTAGATCCTGCAATCTGAAGGAGCAATTTGGGTCAGTCGACTCATGTGAGCCATTTGATGCAACATGGATGGCTAGAAGGGCTTCTTCCACCTCTTCTGTCGTCTTCTTCCTTCGCTCCGTCGAACTTCTTTCACAAATCGACTGACCCAAATTATACTACTAGTACGAACGTATTAAGTACAGTGGGAACATGAAGGTACGAGCAGTAGTACCAACTGCAAGAAGAACAGTAGTAAGACATAGTACTAGTACTACTCTACGTACTAAACAGTTCAAATAACGAGAAAGAACATAAACATAGTTCTGCTGGGGCCTCAGCACAACACACCCTTGAAAATAAACTAAGCAACTAGTCAGCTTGACACTGTAGTAGAACCAGCATGAGCGACGGCACTGCCACCTACTCGGAGTACGAGTCCACGTCCTCGACTTTGTCCTCGTCCCTCTTCCTCTACCTCTTCACCGACGCTTCTTTGCTTGAACCAGACACTGGGCTATGCTTCTTCATCCAACCCATGTAGATATTTAAACAAAGGTAGGCATCCATTGCTGTGTACAGGATGTGATCTTCATCTAATGTCTTCGACTCCCATGCATGATGAAACTCGTGATGAGGTTTCTTCAGTTTAGCGTACGAAGGATCAATCATGGCTGCTGCCAGGGTTAGCATTGAAGGTTGAGAGGAGGACACCAGGCTTGCCTTCTGGAGATCGAAGGGCTGGCCTACAATGAGACCTATCCGACGCATAACTTCTTTGTCGTTCTTAAAGCCTACAGTAACAAATTTCACTCTTTTGTCCTTGAGGAAGTTCTTAAAATCCTGGCACTCAATGTCGGCATGGCATATGTGGTAGACCAAGCAAACATTATATACGCAAACCTGGATCATGGCGGGCTTCTTCCTCTCTTCGTCCTTTAGATCCTTCTCTCGTCCCAGGACTGTGGTGTACTCAACATCTAGCCCAGCGACCCACTCATCCGTTGAACTATTGAACATGCGTAGGAAGCGAGCAAGCCATGATTTCACCGTCGCGGATCCACGTGTGTAGATGACGATGAACTAATCGCCGGTGATGGCTCTAACCTGGTACTCAACGGCGACCATAGAGATTTGGGAGGCCATGGATTTTGGAGGAGGGTTAGGAGAAGTTGAACTGTTGTACCCCGCAAAAACTAGGAGTGAACTAATGTGAAAGGATGAGATGACTCAGAGCGAACTGTTGTGAGGTAGAAGACGGGGATGAGTAGGGTGTGCGAACGGCGTGGGGTTGCTGGCTTGCCCGGTGGATAAATGGGTGCAATCCCCCAAAGAGTTCTCGAAAACTATGCGGGACCCACTAGATGTCATGTCTACTAGACCCATATCGTAAGCCTGACGGTATAGCTTCTGCCTGTTCGCATGCCATGCCGGCGCGTGGATGTAACTTCACTTAATTTCGTCAACCATCCCGCCTCCCACGACCTTCGCCTCCCTCGCGCGGTCGCGCCCTTGGAGACTTCGACCGGCTAAAAATGAGCATTTTTTTGCGTACTCCGCATCCATGATACTCCCTCTGGTCCTTTTTACTCCCTTCAACCGTTTGCAAAGTGTTTGACCAAATATATACTTTTTTTAAACACCACCTTATATTAATTAACTAGCCACACCAGTACACTCATTCGATACAATATTCACCACACAGGGCGGTACGTTATTTACAAGAATACCATCTAATCTATTGTTAAAGCTATACTTAGCGATTAAGTGTGCCACCTTATTGGCCGAACGGCTAATCTTTGACAATTGAAGATTGTTGATCAACTTTGAGATGCTCAACGCTTTCATCTTTAGGTCATGCATAGCAGACCTGTCATAGTCCCCTGATGCAAGAGACGCTACCACAAAAGCGCATTCAGTCTCTAAAATTACAGGATTATGAACAGAAATACCTATGTAGAGACCGGCAATGCAAGCCCTAAGCTCCGCTTCCTCCACTCTTTGACAGGCATCAATGAAATCCCACGACCAAATTTATACTAAAAATATCAATATCTACAATACTGATTATAATGAGTATAAGAACTACGTTTTATAATGAGTGTAAAAATATTGATTTGACATTGTGAATGTTGATACTCCCTCCGTCTAGGTGAGTAAGTCATCTTAGACTGTGCACCGTGACCAAGGAGGAGGGGAAAACGAGAGACATTAATGTTTATTTGCTAATTAAATAGTATTGCATGCAATGAACTAACCACTGCATGTCATGTTTGATAGTCTCAGGTCATTAAAAGCATGCACACCCTCATCTCTTATTGGTTGATATGTCAAGAAACAAGAAATGAGGTAGAAGTTAATGCACCGCGCCTACGTGTTTTGGGATTATTTGGTTTTCGTAAGATGACTTACACACCTAGCTATTAGAGTACCACTACCTCCCTTCTAGTTTAAAGGGCTCGACTCAAAAATTTCACCTACTCTTAGCAAGATAGTAGAGGCGGTGGAATAGTTTTTGAAGTCTGCAAAAGTACTCAACTAATGTTGTCGTTCTTCACAAAAAAATGTGTTTACCAATGCATGCATGAACACTAGTTAGTCTAACCCCCCTCTCTTCTTTAATTCTTTGCCACATCAGCATGTTTGCTATTCCCGTGTACCAGCTAAGATACCACCATGATGGCCAGCCTTAATCATCGCATGCAATAATTTAGTGCACCTTGAAATATGAACATGTGTGGGGCGTGTATGTTTTGACTTGAGACTATACCTAGCCCGACATGCAAGATGACTTATTATGCACCGTTCCCCATACCTGCAGGAAGCCCGTTCGTCTCCAAATCTTTTCCTCTCCATGTGTGGAAACAATATGCCTGCCAAACTCTCCTTCTCCCTCCGGCGGTCCCACCACTCCACCCCGTGTGAAAAAATCTGCATGCATGACTCTACTCCCCCACGCTCGTCCAATCCGTTGTGACCAACAATATTTCCACCCCTTCTCTCCCCCGTAATTTACTCCAAAAAATATGCCCACGTAGCTTTTACTTAACTTCAGGTGCATTGGGTCACTGACATACGGGCCCAGCAGTGTACTGGCCCACATGTCAGTGACACAACTGGACCTGCAGTTAAGTCAGTGCAGCTCAGTCCATATCTTACGTACGTGTGCCATTGCTCGCTATAAATACTGCGCCTCCCACGACATCGCTATCTCCTCCCCCTCACGTTCACGTTCATCGCTATCTCCTCCCCCTCCCTCTCACGTCGACCACCATGGCATCTCCCCTCCCAAGCCCTAGGAGTCCCTCGCTGCACCGTGCGGACGGTCACACATCGCCTTTCCGTTCCTCGCCGCCACTAGTCGAGGAGGACGCGTCGGTGTTCCGCTCCTCACCGCTATGCAACGCGTCGCCGTTTCGTTCCTCGCCGCCACTAGTCGAGGAGGACGCGTCGGTGTTCCGCTCCTCGGCGCGACGCGACGGGTCACTGTTCCGTTCCTCGCCGCCACTAGTCGAGGAGGATGCGTCGGCGTTCCACGACGCGTCGAGGTGGACGCGTTGGTGTTCTCAATCTCGCCGGCACACGCGTCGGAGGACACGTCAGCTTCCCGCTACGAGGAGAACGCCGCACCGCCCGCCGAGCCCCCCAGCCTTGAGGAGCTTTGGAAAGAAATGGATGTCGCCTTGTGGGAGGCTTTGCCTCCAGCAGAGCGCTCCAAAATAGAGGCGGACAAGAAGGCCGAGGAAGAGAAGCGCACCGCGCAACAAGCTTTCTGGGAGATCTATGTCGCGTCCGAGAGAGTCAAGCAATTGGTTCTTTGGCGGAAGGCTCGTGCGAGGGCCTTGAGGGTGGCGGAGGATGCCCGTGCCGACGCCCTGAGTGCAGTCGGGCCCAAGCGCCTCATCTACGCTTGGCGGTACGTTAACTGGGTGCACGCTTCCAGCCAGGAGGAGTAACTGTTGGCGCCGGATCACCACACCGGTGAGATCACGCTCGCCTGCCAACAAGCCGCCAATCATCACCTGGTGAGTTGCGAGGCTGAAGAAGAGGCGTTGTGTCGGTGCGTTGGGAAACGGCCACGCACCAGGGCACTCGTGGCGCGCGGCAAGCACTCCTGCGAGCGCTGTGGCTTTTAGGAGGAGTATAATTTTTGTTTCGTAAGGCGATCTCATTAGTTTTGGGACGCAAATGATAAATCCCGAATGTTTAGGAATTTTTAGCGTCCTTAATTAAGTATGTAAAAGGGAAAGTTTGGAAACGTTGTGTATTATTACGCATTTTGCAAGTACGTGCATATAGCACAAACTTTACTATATACTATCGGACTACACGTCTCTCTCGATATATGCTTGCAGACTGTGCTACTCCCTCCGTCCAGGTCAATAAGTCATCTTTGGTTGTGCACGGTGACCAAGAAGGAGGGAAGACTTGTACACCTAGACGGAGGGAGTACTACTATTACTTATGTACGTGCAAATGCACGTTTGAACATTACGATGCGGTTTTTGTAAAAGTGGAAAAACAGCACTAGTCAAGCTTGTGAAACGATTCAATGCAAAAAAAATGCAAAAATGCTCGTTTGATTGATTACTTTTAGCTTCCTTCTCTGTGGTTATTTCTCTATGCACCGTGACCAAGGAGGAGGAGAAAACGAGAAACGTTAATGTTTATTTGCTAATTAATAGTATTGCATGCAATGAACTAACCACTTCATGTCGTGTTTGATATCTCAAGTCATTAAAAGCATGCACACTCTTTATCTCTTATTGGTTGATATGTCAAGAAACAAGGAACGAGGTAGAAGTTAACGCATCGCGCCTAAGTGTTTTCGGATTATTTGGTTTTCGTAAGATGACTTACACACCTAGATGCACCACGCCTAAGTGTTTTGAGTAACATTTTATCAGTTAAATCTTTGGTCAAAATTTAGCACAAATTACAATGGTGGGGAATAAACCAGGACAAAGTAGTAGTTTAGAAGCCCAAATAAATGAGCGAGGCGCCTTATTGTTACTCTCCACTGTGACTAGTCTTGGGGGAAAAGCCGAGGAAGCCGCCAAAATAACTGGCCCTAGGTGTAGTAGCTAGGGATCGAGCGTGGGAGATGAACCGGAGAAAGTAAATGCAGAGAGATGAAATGCAAAAAAGACGGAGGGATGTGATGGTTGCTTGTCCGTTTATTTTACCAGGCCATTTATTACTGGGAGTGGTTGGGTTTTGTGATATGACAGCTTTACTACCGCACCACGAGCGGGGTGAGAGGTGAGACTCCCGTGCAGCGCCGCCCTCTACACTTGTACTACATCGGTCGTGGTTTATTAGTCCCCCATTGAATTTCACTTAAGATTTAATTGACAAAATGTTAGTGCATGTCAACAAAAACTATATCGTTGGATTCGTATTTGAACATAGTTTTGAATGATATAATTTTAGGTGACATGCATCAGTATTTATCGTACTATATATAATGTTAGTTAATTTTTGGTTGTACTAATCTATAGTAGTAAGGTGCCCGTGCATTGCACCAAAGAGTGAAATGCATTGATCGGGGAGTTGTTTATTTTGACAAAGGATGTGGGGGTCATCTCATGTGTAACGGGTATCGATAGGTTTCTTCGGATATTATCTCATCTCTAGAGCTCACAAACATCCGGGTGAAATAGATAAAAAGGTATCTTTTGCAAACAAAAGCGTTAAACTGTTCAACCTGCATCCAAAACTTGTGAAGAAATAACACTTATTGTGCTTTGCAAGAAATGATCTTTAAGAATTAGTTTTTGAGTATCGATTGTTATACATGTTGGCTACAGATGACATGGCACTTTCTTATAGTCAACAGTTGGCTATACTATTAAGTAATATTAACCATGCCCTTATACACCTAGACGGAGGGATTAAATCAGGATGACTTGCAAGGGGGCAGAGGAGATGTAAGAAATGGTTCATCGTAAGTCTTTCACCAGTACTGTAGTAAAAATTCATACATGGAAGATTCTAGACTAAACCATAAACGGATACACTTTTATTCATGCGCGATACTCCAATAGAGCAAGATCCTGCATGGAAGTCTCCACATGCTTAGACAGCGGATTACATTGAGCGAAGACTAATGATCAACATTTAACTTGATAATGCGTATTTTTTTAGAAGAACAGGGAGGCTCCTCCCCGGTTCCATTATCAAATGAAACCCAAAGTGTCTTACATCAGCTCACTGAGAGGAGCAGTTCAAAGGAAGGACTGCGGCGAAAGCCACTCAAGTTTAACGACAAGCTTACAGAATCAAAAGCGGCAAAGACACGGGCCATAAGCGCCCACACACACACTACATGTTTTCTAAGTGCACTTGATAATGCGTATGTCCAGGTGAACCTCCTTGGAGTCCCCATGCATCGAGTCGGCGGGTAAAGGATAGAATGGATGCCATGGGTTTTCCAAGTCCACATTAGCGGGATAGTCCAAGCTCCTCAGATTCCAAGTCTGTCCGATGAGGCCAGTTTCGCCGCCCACGTGACCCAGAGGGGTACTAACATTGACCTTGCACCCATACATCTGCCTCGTATCAGTGTCAGTGTCAGCGGCGACACCCCTGACGCACGCTACAAAGATGGATCGGCGGCCTACACGGGCTCGCCGGTGCCCACGATCAAGAGGAAGATGCTGTCGTCCTCCTCCGAGACTAGCAAGCGGCGGTGATCCTCCAGCGACTCCGGCATGGTGAACCGGTAGCACGTGTCATGCTTGATGTTCTCCACCAAGGGCCAGCAGTGACCGTTGCACGCATCCGTGAGGTGATGCACCATGTCCGCCGGCGAGCCACAAAACGGCACTGGGCACTCATAGCAGTGGATGAAGGGCTCCTTGGAGGCATCGACCAGGCCGTCCATGAAACGGGAGTGGCTGTAGGGGACGTTGTGCCAGTTGAATATGTGAGCAAGTTACTACGAGATTTAATCCGAATAAGCACAAAATAAATCATGACGGCTATAACAGAGATGAAACTAACCATGTGGACTAGCATAGTAGTAGGATACAGAGTAGAAACATGAATTCTACCACGATTTCAAACAGGAAGGACAGAAACACATACGGTGCAACGGGAGCAGCACCGTTGGCGTTGAGGTTGTCGCCCATGTCATTGAGGAAGAGGTTGCCGAGGTTGGGGAAGAAATCGTCGTCGGTGAAGTCGTGGCTGCCAGCAGTCGCGAGAGTGCGCTCCCCAGATTTCAACAGCGCCCGCCGAATGGAGTGCAGGAGGGAGTGGCTGTAGGGGGCGTTGCAGCCACCGAATGGAGCGTAGGAGTAGCACATGAAGCAGTAGATGGTGTCCTTACTAGTACTCCCTAGTCTCTATCTATCTATATCTATATATATCTACTCTTATAGAAAACCGAGTTGCTGATGATGGTTTGCCTGCCATCTTGTAATATAGACCGTCCGATCTATATCTGACGGATATAAAGCCAACTATGACAATTTTACAAAAGATACCCGCACCTCTCTCCACATTTACAGATAAGGCCTTACCTCGTGCTCCTCCCTATGCCTCTATCTTTACAAGTACTTTTTTTATAACAAATCAAATAGTGCTGCGCCGTCCACTGCACGCCCGGCTGAACACGCCTCCTCACCTCCATCATCACCAACTGAGTCTTTTATAGGAGTAGGAGTAGAGAAAAACCGAGTTGGTGATGATGGTGTGCCGTGCAATGCACGGGCATCTTGCTATTTTTTTTGCATACAAGTCCAAACACCACGTAGACAAGGTCTTTGAGCACGGTTCGTAGTTGTTCCATGATCAGGCATCGAAGTTTATAACTATTTTAGATTAGAATATACTACTCCTCCGGTGCTAGTAGTAGAGCAGAGTCCTACTCTACTACTCTACTCTAGCAAGCTAGTTCATAGTACTATAGTAGGTACTGGAGGGAGTACCAGTACTGTGATCACTCAAGCAAGTTGTCTGGCATCGATATGACCCTATGCTACTGGTATGTGTCTCATAAGTCAAGCGGCGTGCTGTAGTCATCATCACCTGTCCACTTCCCGCAGCACATATTCGCTTCTCCATCTTTGTCCGCACATAATCTCGTCCAGGCTCCCATCCCCGCTAAGGCGCCTCCCCCCTCGTCCGAAACCCAAGCACTAACAATGGCAGAACCGAGCAGCGTCCACCGAAAGAGTGGCTGGAATTCGCTCCCAGAGAGGTAATCAAGCTCATTGTTTCGCGCGTGGACAATCTCAGTACCATGCCGCTCGCTGCGTGCTCGTCGGGGCTGTACCGTTTACTCAAAGCCCTCAGGATGGAGCTTTTTAAGCCAGCTCCTTGCTTGCTGATGCCTCCTGATCTTCAGAAACGGCATGTCACGCAGCATAACGATCATAGGGTGGCGAGCATCAACCCCCTTCACTGCGATCCGATCCCCGTCAGCCTCAGCTACATTAACGGTGTGTACTGGGTCGGCATGAACACGTCTTGGATGGTGCTCGTCGACGGTCGCGGCAGCTGGATGCTCGTGGAGGTCTACACCCGGCGATTGATCCCCCTTCCTTCGATTAACACTTCACTGCTTTGGCACCACGCCCCAGAATACTCGGAATCTTACAGTAGCCAACATGATACCAAGTTTGATTTGCTCAAGGTTGTAATCTTCCAAGTGCCTACAAGATCTGGGAATTATAAAGATTTCAGGCTAATTGCGTTCTTCAACCGCGGTCTCCCCTATCTGACAGGTCATTGCGGTTAGTGGATAAATCTGCACGTCCATCGCAAGATCATACATCCTCCATGGTTCTCTGATGCCATTGAACACAAGGGCTTCATTTACGCTGTCGATTCCATCTATGGCTGGACGTATTGCTGGCCTACTCCAGTCAGCGCTACAAACGGCTGTTACAGCAGTATGTTACTTTCCTATTATATCATGATTGATTGCTTATATTACTATCAACATTTACTGAAAAAATATTCATGCTCATAACATGCTGTTCTTAAGATTGACTAAATCAAGAGCCCTTTTTTATTTGACTCCAACTTGATATGATGTTGTAGGCCGCCTGGTGTCCCTACCCTTCCTACTCCCAGAACCTTTCAAAGAAATACGGCATGGCAGTTGCAGGTGGTTCCTGGCTCGATCAGACAACGGCGAAAGATTGACGATCATTCGCACGTACCGAACATGTTGTTTCGCGGAATACAATCACAGTCACTGCAAGGTCTTTGAGCAGGATCCCAGCTTTTCTGGGCCTTCAGGAATTTTTGACTGGAGGCTGGTAAGTAGCCTTGGCACACGCTCTCTGTTTGTCGGACTGAATTATCCGATTAACCAGGAGATAACCGACGGCAAGGATCATGATGGCAGCATGGTTTCGTTCATCAGGCAAAACTGTGTGTACATAGTGTACCATGCGTCTCTGCATGCACCATACCCTGATATGTGCCGCCATGCTCTGCAGCCCAAACTAGGAAAGAGGGTCGCATGTGTCAGACTTCGACCTGCTCGCTGGAGTTTCCCCCGTCAGGCACCCATCTGGTTCAAGCCGTCAGCCAATCTCCACGGCTTAATAAATAGTCTAACTGAGGCAGTTAGTTAGATGCGTACACTTGGTGTAGTAGGATCTTTATTTAGTTTGTTGCATACACTTGTTCTTTTTTGGTAGCCCTTTTGTAATGATGGCTGATGTTTGGTTTGGAAGAGAGAGCCGCGTCTTCACTCTTCTGGCCTGCTTACTACTTCTGTTGCACCCCCAGCCCTGGTTGCTGCTGCTGCTGTTTTCAATGTACAATCAGTAGTATATTTCGTCTGTTGGTTGAATATAAATGTGTTGTTAGAACGACAAACACAATGTTTTGGAAGTCGTTGCACGGACCGTACGGAGCTTTAGTGCCCCGTACCGTACAAACAAATTCCAAACTTTTCCAACAAAAGGAGAGATGAATAAGGAAATAATGCAGAAAGAATCAACTTAATTGGACTTATGGTTTAGGAGTTATTCCTGGTCAAAGTTGAGTCAACAAAAGATTCTAAAAACAGTTTTAAACTATAATTAGAAATTCCCAGAGCGGGCCATGTTGAAGGCATATTTTCCAAATACGACTTTGCCGGCATACCACTTCAGAACTTAAGTGAGTCAATGACGAGTCGGGGCCACCTGTGATGTTTCCATTTTACAACCCAACTGAGGGTACCGGCGGCTCACCAATGGTGGTTCTTGGGTGTGGAGACGTCATCGGTTTGTGTGGGTGGGCTTGTTGGAGAGAGGGCTTCATGACGTTTATCCTCGTACCTATCATTGCTCCTGAGGTGGATGGATGTCATGGTCTTCTTCTTCTCTTGCGGTGGTGGTCTTCAGGTGAGACGGAACTTCGACGAGGGGGCTCTAATTGGGTTGACTGAGGAGGTGGGTGAGGCCTATGGGTCATGGGAGTTCTCTTGGTGATGGTGGTTTGGCTCTAGGGGCCATTGGTGGGGCTGCTGACGGTGAGGCTCGAGCGGTAGTGCTCGGCTCGATTCACTGGTCAGGGGCTGTGCTGAGGAGCTTCTACGGGATCAGGAAGTCGATATGAAGGTGTGGAGAGGGTGTGAGGTGTAGCAAGCGCTCGAGTGGCATTTATAGGCCTATCCGGGGTGCCGAGACCATAGCACTCGCGCTGCAGCCATCACAGACTTCACTGGCCTACGACTAGCTTCGCCTGAGGCTCGGGCGAGTCATGGGGAACTGGGAGGAAGCTGCTAAGCTCCTGCACCAGCCTAGCGCATCATGATGACGGTAGGATCACGGATGAATAGTGGCCTTGTCCACAGTCATGTTCGGGGGAGGGGACCTGGCCGGAGCGTCGTTGGCTGGATCCTTGGGGGCTCGAACACATGAGGGAGAGGGTTGCGCGTGGCCTTGGGCGCCAAGGACGTGTTTCTTGCTTTGGCCGCATGGCTAGGGCCCGGGCGTTGCATAGAGCGTCCCTCTGGCATGCTAGGTCACCAAGGCATTCGCGCCCTAGGTAGCCATGGGTGTGCACAACTTTGTCCAGTAGCTAGGGGGTGTACTAGTCATGTGTGAGGCTAAAGATGGGGCCAGGGTGATTTGTAAAGCAAACTGGACCTTCTAGAATTCTCTGGACACTAAGTGTTTGTGCTGTGCTGAGAGAGGAGGGAGTGAGATTTTGGTCCAATCTTTGGGTGTCCTCTGTTAGTTACTAAGGTGATCAAGTTTACCAAATTTCAGCAACTATAAAGTAAGATAAATGGTACTTGCAGTGTAACGTTGGGAGTGGGCTAGAAATGGGTTTGATGAAGAGGGGATCCAATGAAAAAACTTCATAGTGATTGCATTTCTAGTGGTTTTAGGACCTATAGACATTGTGTGAACTAACTGAGAATTTTTATAAGAGAGGAAGGGGTAGTTGCTTCACAACTCAAGTACCTAAAGGAGCTTTTATTCTTTTTTGAAAAAGAATAAACATAAAAGAAAGCTTGGGGAGGAACATTTGAGAGAGAAGGGTTAGAGGGTTAGATACTAATGGTGGCTCATTGCTAGCCCAAAATTCAAGTGTTTTCAGTTTGCTAAGTCAAAGTAAGTTAATTCAAGAAAGAGCGACGAGAAAAGGCAAATAAACCCAACTGCACGAGAAAAAAAAGAGTCAAAAGTCAGGGTGTTACAGGACGACACCAAATGAGCAACAAAACATCACAGAACAAGCTTGTCTTCGTCATCATCACCATAGCCATCTTCATCAATCCTAGCCACCGCCATTTTCCCATCTCCATAGAAACGACCTTCATCACCACCATAGTTCACAGCAATCTAGTCATACTTGTAATAGTGTATCACACACGACATCAATTGTAAGACTTATTATCAATCAATCTATCTTCATGATGTGTTTTTGATGTGATCTGATCTCCATGTGTGAGTAGTTCGATGGGGTCATGGGTTGAGGCAAGGGCCTTGCCACTCGATGTATTTGTTGGAGGGAACAATGAAAGTACTTTGAATTAACGTCTCATATGTGTAACAGAAAATTGTTCATAGTTTTTCTTGTCTCGCTCACGTTCTTCATCCCTACATGTACGCAAGATCATGGAGAATGAGCCACAGAGAGGCTAAGGGAAGGGAGACCGTGAAGTGTTATTCTGAACACCAGTGACAGAAAAGTTTAGTATGGTAACACGGATCCTATCCTTGGGGATTCAAGAGGTGTAGTCATTAAATGTCCAATGCTTTTGTTTGATTATTGCAATCTTAATTATCGAGGCAACCCCTTGTGATAGATAGGGCCTTCGATTGGACAACTGACTCTTGATGCAGGATGCGTGCTCTGATACCATCTCTGTAGCGACCTGACCCAAAATCGGTCAAATCTCTGTGTCTGTACCATCCCAAGATCATGCTGGTACTCACAGTACATCGATAAAGTAATCAGAGTTCAATCACACCTGAATTTTATTACACGATTCTCATATAGAGTCTTTATTACAAGGGAATAAATTCGGCTCAAGGCCAACTCATGAGAAATAAACTACTAATGCTGCGGAAGCGTCGAAGGTAAAGCGAGTCCATCCGACTCCAAAGGGCAATCGCCAAGCGCGGAGCGTAGCCTCACTCCTGATCGGAATATACCTCTGCAACATAAGACGTTGCAGCCATGTAGGTCAGCTTTTGGAATAAGCTGGCAAGTCATGAAGAATAACAATAATAAAGTTACTACACTATATGCATTTTGGCTGTGGAGCTCTAAGTTTCATCATTTTGCGTAAAGCCAATTTTATCCTACTACAGTGGACTTGTTTGCAAATTACTACAAATTGTTGGTAGTTATTGAGATGGTTCCGCCAACCAATATCTCGTTCCCAAATTATTAAGTCATAAACCCCTCAAATTAATTCATTAGTTTCAGTGTTGAGAATTCCGAATACTTCCAAGTTCCAGAGGCTCAAATGTCCGTAACCGGGGACACGGCTAATCGATTAGATCTTTAAACTCTGCAGAGGTTTGCGCACTTTCCCCGCAAGAATCATTCCCTCCTTTTAAAGTCTTCGCACTTCATGGTGTTTGAAGACGGGACGAATGAAACAGGGTCTTCCGAAGAGTTCTTCTGGCTACTGCCGGTACCCATCCAATCCTACCGTTCTTCTACATCTCGTAGTACCGTCCAGCCAGCGTCACTACTAGGGTCAACCCAGCCAGAGCCCATAATGGCTTGCGGCTGCACAGGTAAGCTTCCGGTCATGGGGCATCCATCCTTCTCTTCGTGGCTGGGTGAAGCTTTCCGCAGGATGTCATGGCGCTTCTCCATGCATCCCGGCCACCACTGGGTGCTCCAGGGTGCCCGTCAACCGTCCTCCACCCAGTAGTGATTTTCCGAAGTCCTTCTTGATCATTGTAGTTCATGGGGTTGTCATCATCATTGACTCTCACATCTTGCTTATGAATTTCACTCAACCCAAAACCCGTCTACGAGCATAGCAAAATAAACTACTTCGTCCCGGGGTCATGGTAACAAGGGGATTGGTTCATCCTACCACATGATACTACTCAAGTTTAATGACTTCAAGATTTCACTACTGCATGCGTGGTGGGGTGGTGACAATTCTAATGCACAAAAACATAGGTATAGAAATAACATGATCAAGACTTGCCTTGCTGATGATCCTCGTAAGTTAAAGAGTCGTAGTAGCAAGCTTCGCACTCCGGAAACTCTACCGAGACAAACAATGAACACAATAAGCAAAACAATAGGATCACATAACACAACATAACAAAAGTAACCTAACACAACAAAGCAACCAAAACCAAATCCAAAGGAAAACTCAAAGAAAAAATCACTCAAAGTTTCCCTACTTCAAACCATAGCAAAAAAAATAGTTTTTATATAATAAAAATTCCTTAATATAACCTAATCATGGTTTTAAGTTAACTTAACAGAAAAGGTTTCACTAAGCAACTAGGAGCAAAAAGAATTAATTAAAAAGCTATTATAAAACTCATTTTAGGTCTAATCCAATTTCTATTAAGAAAATAATTTAAAAACTTTTATTAATTATAAATAAAAGTTCAACTATTAGGATGACAGAAACTAACCTAGAATAACTAATCACAAGTTAAAAATAAATTAATTTACTAATTAATTTAATAGGAAAACAGGAACTAGTTAATTAATTAGGATTAATAGGATTCTGCTTTAAACTAATTATTTATTAATCCTAAAATACCAAAGTTAATTTCTAGGGTTTGGCAATGACAAAATAAAGTTGGGTCAAAAGGAATCATGCAAAAATAATTTTTCTAACTAAAGTTATAGCAGATTTACTATTCTGACTAAAACTAAAATAAAGCCATTTTAATTATTTTTAACATAGCTAAATATATATTCTACAGAAACTATAGAAAATTTGCAATCCAACAAAAAAAGAATCATCTAAAAATATTAAACAGAATAAAAGATATACATTTTTGAAAACAGAAACTATTCGGCTAAAACAGAAAATTCAAACTAAAAAGAAAAGGCCTAATGGGCCTATACTGTGCACTAGGCGTAACTTAGTCTAAACGGGCCTAGGTTTAAACTAAACGAACCGGCCTAAAAATAGAAACCTAAACTAAAACTAAACCGATCGGAACCGGCCGGTTTTATGAATAAAACCTAACCCTTCGGGGTTTCTAATCCTAGCCCTAGATCTAGGATCGGACGGGGGAGGGCGATGCCGGTGACTTACCGGACTCCGGCGACGGCGGCGGCGGCGGCGAGAGTGCGTCGGGGCGTCCGGGCGTCGGCGAGCTCCGGCGACTCGTCGGGGAGATGCGGACGAGGTCGGGGAGGGGTTCGGTGGTGTTGGGGGTGGTCGGGGAGGACTAGGGCGTCGGCGGCGAGTAAAATGGCGGCGGCGGCGGCTCGGGTTTCCGGCGAGCTCGTGAGGGAGAGGGAGAGGGGGTCCGGCGAGGCTAGGGGGGGAATGGGGTGCGGAGGGGCTAGGCTTTATAGCCTGGGGGTCCGGCGAGCTTCGGAAGGGGATCGGGGCGATCGGGGGATCCCGGATCCTTCGGGATCCGGTCGATCTCCGGCGAGGTCGTGGCGTGGGCGAGGGGTTGGGGAAGACGGGGCGGGTCCCACGGGTCAGCGAGAGGGAGAGAGGGGCGAGGGGGTCGGGTGGAGCTGGGCTGGCCTGGCTCGGCTGGCCTGTTGGCCGAGTGGGCCGGCTGGCTTGGGCCAGGCGGGGAGGGAGGGTGCGGCGCTGGCTGGGCCTGGGGTGGCCTGGCTGGCGCCCCGGGGGGTTTTTCTTTATTTTTTTAAATAAAACAAAAACAAAAATAAAACATTATCTATAAATATTTTATATAGGGTATATATATACCAAAATGATCAGGGGAATATTCCCTTTCATTTGAACATTTTTCCAAAGGCAAAATCCAAACTTTATAAAAATCCATTTTTTTCAAATTCAAATAAAATTCAGATTTGAATCCAAATCCTTTGGCATTGTTTCCTCTGATGTTTTTGGAGTGTCATGTTTGCTCCTCTCATACTTTTGATCAAGTATTTATCAGGCTTAGTTTTTGAAATGTTTCCCACATGCCAAAGTTTGAAATTCAAATTCAAAACTCAAAATTCTCTGAAACTTCAAATGGCATTCAATTCAAACAGGATGCATAGGATGCTTAGCTATAATTGTAAAACATTCCAAATAGGAAATTTGGGATGTTACAAACCTACCCACCTTAAGATGAATCTCGCCCTCGAGATTCGGGTTGGCTAGCAAATAGGTGCGGATGGTCTCGACGAAGATCTTCTTCGCGTTCCCAGGTGGCTTCTTCCTCGGTGTGGTGACTCCACAGCACCTTGCAAAACTTGATGACCTTGCTGCGGGTGACTCTGCTTGCAGTCTCGAGAATACGGACGGGTTTCTCCTTGTAAGTCAGATCACTATCAAGCTGTATGGCCTCTAGGGGCACTGTGTCTCTCAACGGAACATCGGCCATGTCGGCAGGACACTTCTTCAGCTGAGAAACATGGAAGACATCATGAACTCCGGACAATCCTTCCGGCAATTCCAACTTGTACGCAACCTCTCCACGACGTTCGAGGATTTTGTATGGGCCAATGAATCGGGGTGCTAACTTTCCTTTGACTCCAAACCTCTTGATCCCACGAAGTGGAGACACACGAAGATATGCTCGGTCTCCGACTTCGTAAGTTACCTCCTTGCGCTTACTGTCGGCATAACTCTTCTGTCGCGACTGTGCTATCTTGAGTCTGTCTCGAATCAGCTTGACTTTCTCTTCGGAATCCCTGATAAGGTCGGAACCGAAAAGTGATCGATCTCCAACACTATCCCACAGCAATGGTGTTCTGCACCTCCTTCCGTATAGAGCTTCGAAAGGGGCCATCTTCAAACTGGATTGATAACTGTTGTTGTACGAGAACTCTGCGTATGGCAAATTATCATCCCAGCTAGACCCATAGTCTAGCACGCAAGCTCTCAACATGTCCTCCAGAATCTGGTTGACTCTCTCGGTCTGTCCATCTGTCTGCGGATGAAAAGCTGTACTGAATTCCAGCCTTGTACCCAAAGTTTCATGCAACTGCTTCCAAAACTTTGAGGTAAACTGTGTTCCTCTATCAGACACGATTTTCCTCGGAACTCCATGCAGACATACGATCCTGGTCATGTATATCTTGGCCAACTTAGCACTGGTATAGGTAGTCTTCACGGGAATGAAGTGAGCTACCTTGGTCAAACGATCAACCACTACCCAGATGGAATCATAACCTGAACGGGTCCTGGGTAATCCTGTGATGAAATCCATACCAAGTTTCTCCCATTTCCAATCGGGAATCGGCAAAGGTTGAAGTAACCCTGCTGGCTTCTGATGTTCTGCCTTCACTCGTTGACAAACATCGCATACGGCTACATACTCGGCAATTTCCTTCTTCATACCTGTCCACCAGAAACTTTGCTTCAAATCCAGGTACATCTTGGTGTTGCCGGGGTGAATCGAGTACGGTGAATCATGAGCCTCCTGAAGAATTAGCTTCCTGAGTTCGGGATCATTGGGCACATAAATACGATCCTCAAACCATATAGTTCCGTGTTCATCCTTACGGAATCCTTTAGCTTTTCCTTCCTCCATCTTTTGCTTTATCTCATCAATTCCCTTGTCCGACTTCTGGGCTTCACGAATCCTTTCGGCCAAAGTGGACTGTACTTCCAGAGTTGCCACAAATCCTCTCGGAACTATCTCCAGTCGGAGATCTCTGAGGTCATCGACTAACTCCTGGGGTAATCCTCCTGCTGTAAGAGTATTCACATAACTCTTACGACTCAAAGCATCTGCTACAACATTAGCTTTACCGGGGTGGTAATGCAATCTCATGTCATAGTCCTTTATCAATTCTAGCCATCTCCTCTGCCTGAGATTCAATTCCTTCTGTGTGAAAATATACTTCAAGCTCTTGTGATCTGTGTAAACATCACAACGGTTTCCGATGAGGAAATGTCTCCAGGTCTTGAGTGCATGCACTACGGCTGCTAACTCCAAATCATGTGTGGCATAATTCAGCTCGTGTGGTCGTAGCTGTCTGGAGGTATAAGCTACAACTTTTCCTTCCTGCATGAGTACTCCTCCGAGTCCCTGACGAGAAGCGTCACAATATACCTGGTAATCCTTGTGTATGTCCGGCAAAATCAGTACTGGGGCTGTAACCAAACGTTTCTTCAATTCCTGAAAACTGGCTTCACAAGCCTCGGTCCAAACATACTTGGCTTCCTTCTTCAACAGCTCAGTCATGGGCTTGGCAATCTTCGAGAAATTCTCAATAAACCTCCGATAATATCCTGCGAGTCCGAGAAAACTGCGGATCTCCTTGACTGTGGTGGGTGACTGCCAATCGGTGACTGATACAACCTTGGTGGGGTCAACTGCTATTCCTTCTCCTGAAATAACATGTCCGAGGAATCCGACTTCCTTCAGCCAGAATTCACATTTACTGAACTTGGCATACAACTGATGTTCTCGAAGTTTCTCCAGAACTAGACGCAAATGTTCCTTATGCTCTTCCTCGCTCTTGGAGAAAATCAGTATATCATCGATGAACACCACGACAAACTTGTCCAGATATTCCATAAATACCTTGTTCATCAAATTCATGAAGTATGCAGGAGCATTAGTCAATCCAAACGACATGACGGTATACTCATATAAACCATACCTGGTAGTGAATGCTGTTTTGGGTATATCCTTTTCACGGATCTTCAACTGATGATACCCTGATCGAAGATCGATCTTGGAGAATACCTTGGCTCCAACTAGCTGATCAAATAGATCATTAATCATCGGTAGAGGGTACTTGTTCTTGATGGTCACGTCGTTCAACGAACGATAATCAACAACCATTCTCAAGGTTCCATCCTTCTTCTCTACCAAAAGAACTGGGGCTCCCCAAGGTGATGAGCTTGGCCGAATATATCCCTTCTCCAACAGCTCATTAATTTGGTTCTTGATCTCCTTCAAATCGTTCGGTGGCATCCGATAAGGTCTCTTGGATATTGGGGCTGTGCCGGGCAACAACTCGATCAGAAATTCAATGTCCCTGTCCGGTGGCATTCCTGGTAATTCCTCCGGAAACACATCGGGAAAGTCTTGCACTACTGGCACTTCCTCCTGAACAACTCCCGTGAGGGAATGCACCTGATTCTTCATCTGGCTATGCCTGGCTACATACTTGATCCTCTTCTGCTCCGGGGTGGTGAGCAGAATCGACTTGCGGGCACAGTCTATGTTCCCTTCAAACTTCGTCAACCAATCCATGCCTAGGATTACATCCAAGGTCTGGGTTTCCAACACTATGAGGTCTGCGGGAAATTTATGGTTCCCGATGTTGAGGGTTGCATGACAGCCTAAGCCTGCCATCATTTCTCCTCCTGCAGAACTGACGCGAAGGGGGCTTCTAAGGGTTTTAGTGGGCAACCCGTACTTTTCCACAACTACCCTTGATATGAATGAATGCGTTGCACCAGAATCAAAGAGTACCAATACTGAACGTGAATTCAATAAAAACTTACCAACCACAGTGTCTGGCTGATCATAGACGTCCTCCACGTCGATGTGATTCACCTGAGCACGAGGGAACGGATTGGGCTTCTTCGCTGAGCCTCCATTGCCATTTCCATTCCTCTGCTTGGCCTCCGGGCAGTCGGTGGCGTAGTGCCCTGTCTTCTGGCACTTGAAACAGGTGATGTGGCTCAGATCCTTCGGAGCCGGGGCAGAACGATGCTGATTGCCATTGCCTGACTTGTTGTCCTGGTGACGGTTGTTCCCATTTCCTCCATGGTTATGACCTCCATGGTTATGATGGGTGTGCCCTCCTGAGTATGGTGCATAACGGGGCTTCTGCTGAGCTCCGGAGTTGTGTTTCCCCTGGCTGTACTTCCGCTTGCGGCTTTCTATCTGCTGCTGCTTGCCTTCAAGAATGGTGGCCTTGTCTACCAGCTCCTGGTAGTTGTTGAAGGTAGCCACAATGAGCTGCATGCTCAGTTCATCATTGAGTCCCTCGAGGAACTTCTCCTGTTTGGCGGCATCTGTGGCCACATCATCAGGGGCATAGCGAGCAAGCTTGCTGAATTCATCCACGTACTGTGCCACAGTACGGTTCCCCTGGCGTAAGTTGCGGAACTCACGCTTCTTCAGACTCATGGCTCCAGCTGAGACATGAGCAGTGCGGAAGGCCTGCTGGAACTGATCCCATGTGATAGCACCAATGGGATAAGTGGCGGTGTAGTTCTCCCACCAAGAAGCTGCAGGTCCATCAAGTTGATGTGCGGCAAAGCGCACCTTCTCAGCATCAGTGCATCCAACGGTGACTAGCTCTCTTCCGACTTTGCGGAGCCAATCATCAGCCACAATTGGCTCAGTGCTACTAGAGAACACTGGCGGATTCAACCTCAGAAATCGAGTCAAGTTGTCCACAGTGGGTGGTGGCGGTGGATTGTTGGCGGTGTTGTTCTGATTCTGAATAAGGAGCTGCATCAGTGCATTCTGCTGCTGGAGCAGCTGGGTGAGCTCCGGCGGGAAACCAGTGTCACGTCTCGGAGGCATCTGGTGTTTTGGAGTGGATGAGAAATTAGAATAGAACAATGGTCTATGAGGAATAACACTACCCATATGAATGCACAATCATATAACACACCAATCATTTATTCATTCCATTCAAACATGGTTCAATCTCGATTACAAAAGCTCATGACTAATCGAAGGAAAAACATCGGCCTAACTGATCGTCGAAAAAGTAAAAGATAACATGGTGGTCGACTAAAAAAGTCTTCATCAGTGGCGCCTCCTCTTGGGGTTTCCTTCAGTGGTACTCCCTTCAAAATCCTGATCATTGCTCACGAGGGGTCCTTCATCTCCACTCGGATAAAGGTCCTCTCCCAAGTCCATCTTTTCCTCTATCGCGGCAAGCTTCATCTTCAGGTCGTCGACTATCTCCATGAAGTCCGTGATTTCTTCCTCATGGCCAAGGAAGTCTGCGCGTGCCTTCTCCTCCAGTTCCAGTTCGCGGAACAAAAGCTTCCGGTGTGTCTTCGAGTTACGGCGAGTCTGAATCTCTCGTTTCCTGAGAAGACACTCCAAGTCCTGGATGTACGAGAGAGTGGAATCGTCCTCAATGGTACGGATGATATCTCCATTCCTTGCCCTGCGAGAAACCATGGCGAGGTCTGAGTGATCGAGCTCGGCCCTGTACTCCTCTCGGAGATGTCCAAGTGCTCGATAGATCGCCACGTCCCTTCCGATGATCCAGTTGAACTCGGTGAACTCAAAGTTGATAGGCTCCGTGTGTCCTCCAAAGGTTCTCCCTGGGATATGCACTTCAATCCTGTAGCGGGTGTCCGTCGGAAGTGCATTGGTTGGCTTCCCGGTGATCGAGGGCAGGGCTATCTTCAGCTTCTTTACCATCTGGACCAGCTTCCTGCCGAAGGGCATCGTCTCATCGGGCTGGCAAAACTCCGGTAGCAAAACTGGGGTGAACTCGGCGGCCATCTAGAATGTTGCAAAGGGGAGAAGAGTCAGAATAGAACAGGGGAGAATTTTCGGAATGAAAAGGATTTAAAGTAAATGGTCTCTGCTAACGGCTTTCCGATCCTAGGGGTTACGATCCTACGGTCAGCGTGTGCTCTGATACCATCTCTGTAGCGACCTGACCCAAAATCGGTCAAATCTCTGTGTCTGTACCATCCCAAGATCATGCTGGTACTCACAGTACATCGATAAAGTAATCAGAGTTCAATCACACCTGAATTTTATTACACGATTCTCATATAGAGTCTTTATTACAAGGGAATAAATTCGGCTCAAGGCCAACTCATGAGAAATAAACTACTAATGCTGCGGAAGCGTCGAAGGTAAAGCGAGTCCATCCGACTCCAAAGGGCAATCGCCAAGCGCGGAGCGTAGCCTCACTCCTGATCGGAATATACCTCTGCAACATAAGACGTTGCAGCCATGTAGGTCAGCTTTTGGAATAAGCTGGCAAGTCATGAAGAATAACAATAATAAGGTTACTACACTATATGCATTTTGGCTGTGGAGCTCTAAGTTTCATCATTTTGCGTAAAGCCAATTTTATCCTACTACAGTGGACTTGTTTGCAAATTACTACAAATTGTTGGTAGTTATTGAGATGGTTCCGCCAACCAATATCTCGTTCCCAAATTATTAAGTCATAAACCCCTCAAATTAATTCATTAGTTTCAGTGTTGAGAATTCCGAATACTTCCAAGTTCCAGAGGCTCAAATGTCCGTAACCGGGGACACGGCTAATCGATTAGATCTTTAAACTCTGCAGAGGTTTGCGCACTTTCCCCGCAAGAATCATTCCCTCCTTTTAAAGTCTTCGCACTTCATGGTGTTTGAAGACGGGACGAATGAAACAAGGTCTTCCGAAGAGTTCTTCTGGCTACTGCCGGTACCCATCCAATCCTACCGTTCTTCTACATCTCGTAGTACCGTCCAGCCAGCGTCACTACTAGGGTCAACCTAGCCAGAGCCCATAATGGCTTGCGGCTGCACAGGTAAGCTTCCGGTCATGGGGCATCCATCCTTCTCTTCGTGGCTGGGTGAAGCTTTCCGCAGGATGTCATGGCGCTTCTCCATGCATCCCGGCCACCACTGGGTGCTCCAGGGTGCCCGTCAACCGTCCTCCACCCAGTAGTGATTTTCCGAAGTCCTTCTTGATCATTGTAGTTCATGGGGTTGTCATCATCATTGACTCTCACATCTTGCTTATGAATTTCACTCAACCCAAAACCCGTCTACGAGCATAGCAAAATAAACTACTTTGTCCCGGGGTCATGGTAACAAGGGGATTGGTTCATCCTACCACATGATACTACTCAAGTTTAATGACTTCAAGATTTCACTACTGCATGCGTGGTGGGGTGGTGACAATTCTAATGCACAAAAACATAGGTATAGAAATAACATGATCAAGACTTGCCTTGCTGATGATCCTCGTAAGTTAAAGAGTCGTAGTAGCAAGCTTCGCACTCCGGAAACTCTACCGAGACAAACAATGAACACAATAAGCAAAACAATAGGATCACATAACACAACATAACAAAAGTAACCTAACACAACAAAGCAACCAAAACCAAATCCAAAGGGAAACTCAAAGAAAAAATCACTCAAAGTTTCCCTACTTCAAACCATAGCAAAAAAATAGTTTTTATAATATAAAAATTCCTTAATATAACCTAATCATGGTTTTAAGTTAACTTAACAGAAAAGGTTTCACTAAGCAACTAGGAGCAAAAGAATTAATTAAAAAGCTATTATAAAACTCATTTTAGGTCTAATCCAATTTCTATTAAGAAAATAATTTAAAAACTTTTATTAATTATAAATAAAAGTTCAACTATTAGGATGACAGAAACTAACCCTGAATAACTAATCACAAGTTAAAAATAAATTAATTTACTAATTAATTTAATAGGAAAACAGGAACTAGTTAATTAAATAGGATTAATAGGATTCTGCTTTAAATTAATTATTTATTAATCCTAAAATACCAAAGTTAATATCTAGGGTTTGGCAATGACAAAATAAAGTTGGGTCAAAAGGAATCATGCAAAAATAATTTTTCTAACTAAAGTTATAGCAGATTTACTATTCTGACTAAAACTAAAATAAAGCCATTTTAATTATTTTTAACATAGCTAAATATATATTCTACAGAAACTATAGAAAATTTGCAATCCAACAAAAAAAGAATCATCTAAAAATATTAAACAGAATAAAAGATATACATTTTTGAAAACAGAAACTATTCGGCTAAAACAGAAAATTCAAACTAAAAAGAGAAAGGCCTAATGGGCCTATACTGTGCACTAGGCGTAACTTAGTCTAAACGGGCCTAGGTTTAAACTAAACGAACCGGCCTAAAAATAGAAACCTAAACTAAAACTAAACCGATCGGAACCGGCCGGTTTTATGAATAAAACCTAACCCTTCGGGGTTTCTAATCCTAGCCCTAGATCTAGGATCGGACGGGGGAGGGCGATGCCGGTGACTTACCGGACTCCGGTGACGGCGGCGGCGGCGGCGAGAGTGCGTCGGGGCGTCCGGGCGTGGGCGAGCTCCGGCGACTCGTCGGGGAGATGCGGACGAGGTCGGGGAGGGGTTCGGTGGTGTTGGGGGTGGTCGTGGAGGACTAGGGCGTCGGCGGCGAGTAAAATGGCGGCGGCGGCGGCTCGGGTTTCCGGCGAGCTCGTGAGGGAGAGGGAGAGGGGGTCCGGCGAGGCTAGGGGGGGAATGGGGTGCGGAGGGGCTAGGCTTTATAGCCTGGGGGTCCGGCGAGCTTCGGAAGGGGATCGGGGCGATCGGGGGATCCCGGATCCTTCGGGATCCGGTCGATCTCCGGCGAGGTCGTGGCGTGGGCGAGGGGTTGGGGAAGACGGGGCGGGTCCCACGGGTCAGCGAGAGGGAGAGAGGGGCGAGGGGGTCGGGTGGAGCTGGGCTGGCCTGGCTCGGCTGGCCTGTTGGCCGAGTGGGCCGGCTGGCTTGGGCCAGGCGGGGAGGGGTGCGGCGCTGGCTGGGCCTGGGGTGGCCTGGCTGGCGCCCTGGGGGGTTTTTCTTTATTTATTTAAATAAAACAAAAATAAAAATAAAACATTATCTGTAAATGTTTTATATAGGGTATATATATACCAAAATGATCAGGGGAATAATCCCTTTCATTTGAACATTTTTCCAAAGGCAAAAATCCAAACTTTATAAAAATCCATTTTTTTCAAATTCAAATAAAATTCAGATTTGAATCCAAATCCTTTGGCATTGTTTCCTCTGATGTTTTTGGAGTGTCATGTTTGCTCCTCTCATACTTTTGATCAAGTATTTATCAGGCTTAGTTTTTGAAATGTTTCCCACATGCCAAAGTTTGAATTTTAAATTCAAAACTCAAAATTCTCTGAAACTTCAAATGGCATTCAATTCAAGCAGGATGCATAGGATGCTTAGCTATAATTGTAAAACATTCCAAATAGGAAATTTGGGATGTTACAATACTATGTAGAGTAAGTACGGGCTAGTTCATTCATATACCACTGTAGGTATCAAAATGGACATGAGAGCACTAGTCATTTCTTCCAAAAATATAAAATTACCATGGTGTTCTTTACCTGGCATAGAACTATATCTCTAGATAACTGTTCTTTACATGGGATTGTCTCCATGTTCTTTTTCTTGGTATCATCTATGAAAACGTATGAGCTACTTACACAAGACCAAGCTACTATGAAAATGAATGGTACACTTATTCCACATGATATGGAAAGTAGTTGTGGAAAATAATTGAAAAAATGACATCATGTGGATGTATCATGTGAAAGCAAAAAGTACAATGACACCATTCAAGAAGAGAGTGGGAAGGGTTATTTGTTTCCCTCCTTTGCGGCAAAAATCACCATTTGACCTGACCGAAGGTTATCTCAAACTAACCCTATTGAATATATCTCAAGTGGGATCTCTATCATGTATAATTCATTGAATTTATTATTTACCAGGCATACCAATATGGTCCCTAAAATAACTTTATTTCACACATTCATCAGGTCATTGAGCTAGGCAATTGATGTAATGATAAAAACACAACTCATCAACCCACTTACCAAATCGAGTTCCAAACTGTGAATACCACATTCATAGTAGTGATGTAACATTGATTATTTAATATGGATACATCTCATTCTAGCCCCCAACCCCAATTAAAGTCTGGTACATCTTGTACTCCTCCGTTACTGAATAGTGAAGATATCTTATTCTAGAATTCGACTTTTTTACAAATACATGCCATTCTATGATTTGAGTGAACTCTACACCATCTTGTTTCTACTGTATACCCCCACCTAATTTCTGATACCATTTAATTCTAACACACATCATCCAAGAAGAAAGGCGACCATATGTTCCTGAATAGTGCTACTATGATCTTTCCTTTGTGTCTTGGTTAAAGTGTAAAACTTCATAATTTCTAGGCATCTTTTGCTCGCACTTCATGCATTTATATTGCAGGTTTCATCACAATGGCTAGGACTCCATGCTCATGTTAAGTTTGATCCAACTGAACTTATATTGCTTGAACATTTAGAATAAAATACTCGTAGGGCAATGTCACATGAACAAATAGATGGTTTTAGTCCAACCATATAGAAGGTGAAAGGTATCTGCTATAAACATTCAAAAATCTCCCTGGTACATGATTCTTATTTTTGACTTGTTATCAGGGTGTTTTGAATTCACAATGTAGCTCATACCATCTAGAGTAAGACCCGTCTAGCTCATTCATATAACATGCATATATCAAAATGGACGGGAGCACTTGTCATTTCTTCCACAAAATATAAAATGACAATGTTGTTGTTTATTTATGATAAAACTAGATCAGCAGAGAATTGTTCTTTACCTGGCACTGTCTCCAGGTTCTTTTTCCCTAGAAGCGTCTATGAAAAATGTATGAGCCACTTACACGAGGCCAAGCTACTATGAAAATGTAGGATACACATATTCCACATCACATTGAAACTAATGTTGGAAATTTAGTGTTTTCAAAATTTGGCATCATTTGGATTGTCATGTGAAAGCAAAATGTATTGTGTCACAGTTTAAGTAGATAGTGAGATCAATTATTTATTTTCCTCCTTTGAGGAAAAAATCACTACTTTGAACTTACCAAAGATTAGCTCAACCTAACCCTATTTTCAAATCTCTCCAAGTTGGATCTCTTTCATGTGTCATTAATTGAATTTGTTATCTGTCAAGCTTCAAAATATAATTTCTAAAGTGGCTTTATCTCACACATTCCATAGGTCATTGATGAAGACACTTAATGTGATGATAAGAAATACATACCAACCAGACTGAGTTCCCAAACTGCAAATACCGCATTGATAATAGTGATGTAAGCATGATTAACTATTTAACATGGATACATCTCATTCTAGTCCCCCCAATTAAAATCTTGTACATCTTGTGCATCTTATATTCCTGAATACATCACATTCAGTTTACAAAATTTGTTACAAATACATGTTATTCTATGATTTGAATGAACTCAACACCACCTTTTTCTGTTGTATACCCCTCCCCTCCATATTTATGATGCCATTTACAACCGCACACGCCATCCTAGAGGAATAAGTGACCATCTATTCCTGAATAGCGGTACCGTGAACTTTTCTTTGTATCTTGGTTGAAAGTGTAAAACACCATGATTTTTGGGCATCTTTTCGTTGCACTTCGTTCTTTATATTGTAGGTTTCATCATGATGGCCAAGACTCCTTGCTGATGTTAGGTTTGATCCAAGTGTAGTGACCCGACCTCAAATGGTCAAACCTCTGTGTATTTGTGCCATCCCTAATCAGTATGTTGGCACACACAGTACATCAATGTATATCTCAAAGTGCAAGCACATGTATAAATAACGTAAAACTGATCTATACCTCATATGTCTTAGCGGAAACAATCAAACGGGTGTGAAGTCCCATCATTGGCATCGGCGAGTTGAGTGTAGACCGTAACCCTAAACCGTATCTCTTACTCGTCGTAGAAGTATCTGCAACATGAAACATTGCAGCCGTGTAGGTCAGTACATTGAATGTACCGACAAGATCACCATAAGAAAACATATGATAAAACTATTATATATGCAACATGGCTTTGTGGCTCTATGTATGAGGTTTTTGCGTAAAAGCTGGTTTTGTTTTATTTTCCCTACCACAAAGGATAGTCAAGG
Source organism: Triticum aestivum (assembly GCF_018294505.1). Taxonomy (NCBI): domain Eukaryota; kingdom Viridiplantae; phylum Streptophyta; class Magnoliopsida; order Poales; family Poaceae; genus Triticum; species Triticum aestivum. The sequence continues at coordinate 572,037,533 of NC_057804.1, read as the reverse complement.
AAACATTTACTACAAAGTTATCTACTATGACATGGTTCCGCCAACCGATGTCTCATAGCCCATATCATCATAGGTTGCCCACAATTAAGTTTTCAGTCCGGTGTTGAGAGTTCCGAGATAGATCCAAGTACATAGGTTCAAATTGTCCATAACCATGGACATGGCTAATCGATTAGGTTTTAACTCTGCAGAACATTGTGCACTTTACCAACAAGAATCATTCCCTCCTGTTATGTCCTCGCACTGCAGGGTGTTTGAGAATTGGGCAAATGAAACATGGTCTTCTGAAGAATTCCCCTGACCGTTGTCTGGTGCCCATCCAATCCTACCGTAGTTCTACATTTGCTAGCACCATCCCAGCCAGAGTCACAACGAAGGTCAACCAAGCCAGAGCCCATAATGACTTGCGGTTGCACAGGTAAGCTTCCGAGCATGAGGTATTTCTCCGATCTCTTTGAGTCTGGTGGAGCTTTCCGCGTGATTGACTGGCGCTTCTCCAGGAACACCTAGGCTAACCACTGGGTACTCCATGGCGCCGTTCATCCATTGCACCCAGTAGTGTGTATTGAAATCTTATCTCGAGTCTTGAAGTCTTAAGGTCTTGAAGATGCCATCATGATGTTGTCATCATTGACGTAGAGTCCTCCTTCTCACACCACTCCCGAGCACTCATACCAAACCCCATCTACTATACACTACTACAAGATGGTCCAAACACGACAGTCCAATCAGAGAACCTTCGACGAAACTGTGCGTGATGCATTAATCGCAAATGATCGTGTAAGAAAACCGTCAAAAAATGAGACAAACTGTTTGCAATAGCGCATTCATCAAACATGATTCAGATCAGAGCTACGTGTGCGATGCGTGCATACTGTTGATCCAAACAAGCTATTTGCGATGATCCAGAACAACAGAAACAGTCAGCTAGATGAGGGTGTGTGCAATATACGACATACAGTTCACTAGGATGAATCGTGTATGAGTAGGCAACACAATAGAAACGGTCTGCCAGATCAACGTGTGTGCGATGTAGTGCATACAATTCACTTGGATCAACTATTTGCGATGAGCCAAGACAACAGAAGCGGTTCAGCTGAACACGATGTGTGTGATAAACGGAAAGCAGGTCCGTAATCAGAAATGTGTGTGCAGATCAATAATAACACAGACGATTGCTGCTAATAAGCTCTGTGATTTGCTCTGTCTATAGAAGAACGACATGTATATATAACTGAAATAAACATCCAATTACATAATTGACTATACATATCATTCGCACACACCTTAATAAACAATTGTGGGTATTCTAAACTGGGAGAGACAATCGTGTAGTCATCTACTTCTTGTGACGCTCCCGCCACTGCTCTATGACTCGATCCCTCGTCTGGGGCAGGACGAAGACACGCCCTCATGTCAATGATCTGCCTGTAATTCTCGTAGCTTGTTTACGCATGTGTGGCCGCGTACTTGACATGTTCTTCATCCAGTCTCCGATGCCAGGCAGTCTGCCAGGCGTTCTTGTCCTTGTTGCTCTCATCCTTCATCTTCATCTAGTAGGGGTCAATGATGGCCGAGGTGAGGTCAACCAGGGAGTTCAGTTTGTTGTTGGTGCTGCCCCAGACCTTGTAGTGGTCACTGATCTTGACAAGATTCTAGCAGGTCAAGCCCGAAACCTTGAGCGCTTTTAGATTGTTGGTGTTGTCCATCATAGCGAAACTGTAGTCAGAGCTGTTGATAAACCTGGAGAAATGCTCGCAAGGCCTTGTGGCTAGGTGCTAGTTGTAGATGAGGACGTCATGTCGCACACACAACTGGGTGAAGACAACCTTCTAATCTTGCCCTGTACGACCGCTGGTGAACTCGAGGTCGAAGCCGACCACTTGGTACATGTCCTCAGCAAGCAACTACTCCATAGTTTGGATGGAGCTCTCCACCGGGAACGGCTTGTTCGTGTACACCACCGAAAGGTCCTTCCCCCCACGTGGGTGTCCACTACATGATGCATGGTGAACTGCCCCCCCCCCCCCCGTTGTCGTCATCAGCCGCTAGGAGTGCCATTGGAGCCACGGGGGAGCACCATTGGAACCGTTGGATGTCCTCTCTGTATGTGTCGTCATGGGTGTGCTTATTGTGCCGTGTGGCGCGAGAGATGAAGGTAAATGGCTGCGGCAATAAATGGGGGTCGGGCGGCCTGGATTCTCGGCACATCCGCATGGTAGTTTTTGCAGCGGGTAACTGCATCGTGGCGCTGCGCCCGGGGAAACCGAGTGCATAATGGAAACACGAACGTACATGATCGTGCACCGGACCCAAACATAGGCAGCGTGCGTGTGGTGGGACACGAGCAGAGCGTGCCATGACCACCTCAACCACAAGCAACCACACGCATAGAGAGTTGAACACGCAGGGTATGGTCGTACACAAGCCGGCTAGCAGTTGCGACACTGCCTAGAGAGCGGCCGTGTGCTACTACCTCCGTGCTGCTCCATTAGTCCCCTTTATATGTCATGCCATATTTTGACCTTAAACTTAACTAACGAAATGTTAATGCATGTTAAAAAATTATATAATTGGAAACTATGTTCAAATACGAATCCAATGATATAATCTTTGGCGACATGCATTCATATTTTATTAGTTAAATATCTAGTCAAAATTTGGCACAAAAATACAAAGATGACTTATAAACCAGGACGGTGTAGTAGGTAATTAAATCACAAACATTTGTTTTTATTAACCATATGTGTATGTGTCGTTTCATTCTCCTCCCGCATGTCTTGTGACCGCTCTGCCGTAGACGGCTTTGGGCGCAAGCTTGAGCAGTGCATGGGGGCGTTCTTTTGGTCAAACGATGGCTCGAAGTGGCGCCAATGAATCGTCGGTGAGCCCGTTCCCACACAACTGCGCAGGTTCCGGCGCATAGCCGTGCAAGCTTCCCGCCCGACTCGACAAAATCCCCCAAAATCAAATGCTTACCGACCTGCTATATAAACCCTGATGTCCGGCGAGTCCGGCGTCGCATTTTCCCATCCCTCCCTGTAGCTTATCCCACAATCACCAAGGGCACTGGCCCGTCATCGTCGCTCAGGCACTCCGCCGTCATCAGAGGACAGCTCCAGCTGGGAGGTTACACCGCGGTGGCGGCGTAGTCCCCGACGTAGTGTAGTGCACGTGGCGTCCCTGTTGGATGTGCACGCAACACCCACCACACGCTCTGCCGCCGCTGCCCGTCGGCAACTATTGCTAGCCGCCATTAACGCCACCCCATCGTCTGCCGCCGTGGCCGCCACACCACCATCAGAAGCCAGGGCCATCGCCCGCTCTACCACCACGGCCCAAAGGCGGGAGGTGGCCGTGGCTGCCATCCCACTATCGACCATTGTGGCCATCACTCGCTCCACCACCGCAGCACGGAGATGGGAGGTGGCGGCCGTGGCCGCCACCCCACCGTCGACCGTCGGGGTCATCACCCGCTCCGTGCCCGCCACCCGAAGGCGGGAGGTGGAGGTGGAGCCCTGCAGATTCGTCAGTGACCTTGCGCGCTATATCGAGTTCGTGCCGGAGGAGGAAGAGCGCCTTGTCGAGCATGCAAAGAGTCTTATCGTCACGGTGGCCGCAACACATGTCACCGTAGAGGCGAGGAATGAGGAGATCTACGAGGAGTCCCTCCGCTTTGAGAGGGGTTGTCTGGAGCCACAGAGGGGCATTCAAGGTTAGCGTCGCTCAGGGTGCAGCTGCGATAGGTACCAGATTGCAGTTGTCGAGCTCATCGATAGGCTCCTCCTCCTCAGCCTCTTACTAAGCGCGCTCGACAGTGGAGAGGCTGCTGGAAGTAGTACAAAGCCCCTTTGTAGTAGTATTTAGGGGCTATTTTGTTCACTTAATCTAACTATAGATGTGGTTGAACTGTACACCATACTTAAAATTAGCTAGTATATATAGTTGAACTAGCTATTTCAGTATGTGGTTGGCAACAATTGGGGAAAATTTTGGTCGGTTTAGCTATCGAGTTGAACTGTTTGTATAAAGAACGACTGCTTAATCTATGAATGAAATCTGTGCTTACCAAATTTTAGTTGCAAAAATTGGATAGTGCTAGTGATCTTTAGGTGCAAATTTTGACAAATGGCAGTGTTACAAGGTTGACAAAGGGCAATGCTACTAGATCAACAAATGTGAATATTTCCAATTTGACAGATGGCAACATACCCAATATGACAGGTGCAAATCTTACCAAATTGTCTGTACGTGGTTGCACATGGGTCATCCAAAAAAATCGTTTGCGTTGATGGGTCCCGCGTGCCAGATTTTCTCTTGGCTTAGTGCGAAGGAAGCATAGCTCTCGCTTTGCAGATCATATACAATATGACCTGTTTGCGATGAAGAGATGCACAAATCCTGCACGGCAAATTTTCCCTTGGCTTACCGAGGAAGGACCATAGCTCTTGCTTTGCATACGAGTGTTCTACCTAAAATGTTTGCAATGAAGAGCTGCATGAATCCTGCTTGGCACATTTTCCGTTGGCTTACTGGGGAAGTTGTCGGTTTGCATACGAGTGTTCTATCTAAAGCGTTTGCAATGAGAGTTTTAAATTTAAAAACCATTGACGCTCTTTTTTAAAAAAATTGTTTGATAAGTTTGTACATTCAGAGAGCAAAACACAAGTTTGCCCAAACCATATGTTTCATTCAGTCACACTGCGAATTTATATTCGTACGATCGAAATAGAATATTAAACCCAAAAAAACTAATTCCGGCGGCGGTGGAGGCGGCGTGCCGCGCCATCATTGTTGTTCTCGTCCTAAGGAGGCCGTTGTTGAAGTCTTCAAGGCAGCGCAAAATGTTCTTCACCTGGAAATCAAACATCCTATCGTCGAGCGATCGATGGGCGTGGCGCAGGCGGACGACAACTCACGGCGCTACGAGGTAGCGGTCGACGGCGGTGTCCCATGACGCTGAGGGGGGTGCGCGCACGGGCACGGGTGTGATAGGTGCAGGCAAATGCATGGGGACCGATGTCGCGGTGGGTGCAGGGGCGCACACGGGCACGGGCACGAGCGCTGGCGTTGGCATGTACATGAGCTCGCACGGGTCCGCGGGGACCTCGCTGACGCCCGCGGCTTCCACCGCTGTGACAGTGCTCGGTGACCAACCTGTCAATGCTATGGGGATGCTCGCTGGCGCGAGCGCGGGGATTGGAGCTGGGATTGGCGCGGGGCAGCAACCACCGCGGCTAGCTTGTTCAGGGCCATGCCCATGAGGCCCCATTCCTCCTTGTTTTCTATCTCGTCCGCCTCAGAGTCGACTTCACCAAACTGGAAGACTAGTGGCAGATGATCCTTCTACGCCATGGCGTCGGTGGAGGTCTGCGGTAGGGGAATGGGAGGTGAACAGTAAGGCCGTCCGTATTAAACAGCGGCTCTAGCGCCATTAATGGAGAGGATGCGAGCAACGCGGGCGGCCATGGAAGTCAAAGGGCTCGCTTTCCAATGAGTCAGCGCAGCGTACAGCTCGCACGCTTCCCGGTGAGCCTGCGCATTGGGGGACAGCTTGCACGACACTCCTGTTGTTCTATGTTCACACTAGAAAAAATTTGAAAGCAAGAAGAGGCAACGAATATCGTTTCATCCACAAAGGTGACACATTCCCTACCGGAACCATGAGGTTTGTTGTGAGAAGCTCTGGTTTGTGAGAATCTTGGACCCAAACTTACCCCAAATTTTACAATTTTTTCACCACAGCATGTTGATGCCGTTTCATGATAGCATGTTGTGTTTCATGAATTTCAGACGAGTTTTGGATTTACTAGAATTTTAAAATCATGTACCTCAATGTTTGCGGCCAAGCGACGGTGCCGAGGTGTTTAACATTCAGTCCGATTTCTTGCATGGGACCTAAGCATGCAAACAAGGACACACATTTGATTGTTCAACCCATTTTTATGCACTAGAGCATGTGCCTGTAGTTCAATTTTAAGTTATGCACATAAATGTTTAGAAAACTTGGTTAATGTATAAAAAGGGTCCAAACGAACCCTGAAATTTTCCAAAATTTAACACAACACTCCTGTTGTTCTATGTTGAGACCAGAATTTTTTTTGAAAGCAAGAAGAGGCAACGAATATCGTTTCGTCCACAACGGCGACACGTTCCCTACCTGAACCGTGGGGCTTCATGTGAGAAGCTCTGGTTTGCGAGAAGTTTATACCGAACCTGCCCCAAATGGGACAAATTTTTGTACCACATCTTGTTGATGCCATTCCATGATAGCATGCCAAGGTTCATGAATTTCAGACAAGTTTTGGAGTTACTAAAATTTCAATACCAAGTATCTCAACGTTTGCCGATGTGCAACGGTGCTGAGGTGTTTGGAATTCATCCCCATTTCTTGCATGGGACATAAGCATCAACCCATGGACCCATATATGATTTTACAACCTATTTTGGTGCACCGAAGCATGTGCATGTATTTTAATTGCTGAACTTGCTCGATTAAGAAGTGTGGGTGTGTTGTAGGCTCCGTTGTGTACCCAAATTATGCAATGACGTGAGGACCAGTATAACCAGGGAAATTCGGACCAAAATTTGCACGTTCAAACTCATCACACATGGGGTAAGCTATATGAATCATTTGTGATGGTCACATATTGTACACAGTGCTGAATAAGGGACCGTGTCTGATGACACTTGTGCGCGCCAGTATTTGCGCTGCATCGAGCCAAAATTTTCGGCTTCCGTGGAAATATCTACCTCCCCACCCTCCCCCCACCAAAAGCCACATTTCCTCTACTTCTGCCTTCGTTTCCAAGTTCAAACCTTCACACCTTGCTTGCAGCGCCGCCTCCTCGCCAACGCCCCTCCTTCACCCTGCTCGGCCTCATCGATCCAGGCAAGTAATCCACACCCAACCCCCATCCTCCTCCTCCTTGTACATCCCACATGCCCCGACCGCCGGTGTGACACCTTCCACCCAAATCACCGACCCCTACCCTAAATAATCGCCGCCCTAAGCCATGGTGCACACAGTATAGCCAGGAGTTCAAGGAGCATTTGGCAGCGGAGAAGCAAATCGCGGCTGCACCCACGGATGAGATTGCGATGGCTGCCATTTATGCCGACCCCCCAAATCTTGGAGGAGCACCTCGCCGTCGAGGCCACCATCAAGCCTTGCAAGCAGCCGCCGCAATGCGGTTTGCTGCTTTAAATGATAGTTCGTGGTGTTTTCTCAAGGCCACCGTTGGTACCTTCGATGAAGACTACGAGGTGTTTTCTTAGCGTGCCCGTGCTTACCTCAACTTGAGAGCCAGCAGGTTGGTGCCCGGAGCGGCTTAGGCAACTCACCACTATGAGGAGGGCACCCAGGATATGGAGGCCTCGCCCTCTTCCATGTCCAAGGAGCCAATCATCATCGATATCTCCAACGATTAGGAGTAGCTTGTCTTATTAGCTCACTATAAGGACCTATGTTTAGTTATCTAGCTACGCCGGTTAAGCACGGTCAGTTTACCCATTGCATGTGCTTCTCCTACCTTTACTTCACAAATTCTAGTGAATTGTCCTATGTACTTTTATCATGCAATATATTCCTATAGTGTATATGTTCTATATGTCATCTAATGTGGTGCTCACTTACTAACTGTTTGGTTAATTTGTTGTCGTGTTCAGTTAATTGTTTGGTTCAATTCTGCAATGTGATGTTCAATTCTTCTGGGTGCAATTTTATATTGTCTTTAAGTCGAATTTGGCTATACAAAATACATGAGAAACAAATACAATTCCTGTATTTCCAAGTTGTCAATCATGCTTGGCTTGATTAACTATCTGATCTTCTAGTATGTTATATATTGTGCAATGTGGTGCTCTGTTAATGTTTGGTTCATTTGTTGTGGTGTTTAGTTAACTGTTTGGTTCAATTCTGCAATGCGATGTTCAATTGTTGTGGGTGCATTTTTTATTGTCTACCATGTGAGAAATAGGTCGAATTTGGTTGTACTAAATACATGAGAAATAAATACAATTGCTATATTTCCAAGTTGTTAAGCATGCTTGGTTTGGTTAACTGTCGGATCTTCTATAAGGAGTATGTTATATTGTGCAATGTGGTGCTCAGTTAATGTTTGGTTCATTTGTTGTGGTGTTTAGTTAATTGCTTGGGTCAATTCTGCAATGCGATGTCCAATTGTTGTGCGTATAATTTTGTATTGTTATGCGTGTGAGGAATAAATCAAATTTGGTTGCACTTAATAGATGAGAAACATATACAATTGCTATATTTCCTAGTTCTTAATCATGTTTGGTTTAGATAAATGGCTTTTCCATGTGGCTCGAATTAATCTGATGAATCTGCAATGTGTTTATTATTCATCAACATATTTTACTATAGCATGGCAACCCTCACTTAACCTGATTAAACTACCTTATACGTGTTGCAGGGAAACAATGGGAAGCACTAAGGTTTACAGTCGAGGTCTGCACATGCATTATCCTTTGTCTAATAGCACATTATTGTGCAATTGCAGGAACCATTCTAACATTTAAGTTTTTAACAATTTCGTCTTGCATATGTAGGTCTTGCTGTCAGAGGTTTTGACCCACTCTTTGACCCTTTTTGCATATGGGGAAATGAGTTGTCCATGAATATCAGTCAAGTGAAGAAACTCAGAAAGATTGTTAGGATAAAGAAATTACAATGAAAAAAAATAAGATCTTTGTCTGCACAATGAAGAAGATACAAGTTCACTACAGGATGATACTAACTATTATACCTTGTCTTTTTATTCATTTACGCCATTTCAAATCTAGAGAAGATATTTATGCATGTCCTTGTTTTCTGACCTTTCCAAACCAGTTCACTGATGATTACCTCTCAAACAACCTGTATGGTCAGGAGGCGAGGAAGGTATTCATACAACACCCACGGTACAATATTGAAGTCTTCGTAAAGATGACGAAGGATGGGCGGTCAATCGTCCACAGGCACTGGCCTAAAGTTGCAAAGACCTTAAACATCAATGAAGGCTCGGTATTCGTCTTCCACTTCAGCAGTTTTCCATATAAGATTCATCTATCCATGTACTGTCTATGATGCTAATTTCGAAAGGTTATAGATGTTGCATGTGAAAATTGGTGCTGGTGAAGTTGTGTAATGGGGTAGCTAGCTATATGCCTTTATGGAGTAACTGAGTGCTGAAGGTATATGATGTAGTACTCTGATGTACTTCAGTTATGAAATCCTGCTTCCTTAATATGAAAATAAAATATATTATGTGCTTAATATGAAATTTCAATTTGATTAAAAAATGGATTATTAATAATAGGCCAATTAGCCTGCTAATTGGGGTTTTTGTATTGCAAGCAGTTATTGAGAAAACACCATGGGCGATGACCTCAGACAACGCACACAGTTTCTAGGAATAAAACATGTTCGATCAATGAACAATCACACATGACTTCCTCTTAAAAATTGTTTGCGTTAGGCCACCTTGCACAAACGTTTTCCACATAAAAAGTATTTATGATGGACAACCTATGTCACACAGTTTCTTCTACGCACCGTGTGTGATGCATTCAATAACGCAAATGGTAAAATTGTTAATATCGTCTGCAATGGCAACGCTATCACAAACGATTTAATGGGGAAAATTGTGTGTGATGTACGTGCGAACGGAAACGTTTTCTCTAGATTGACTGTGTGGTATGTACATACAAACAGAAACGTACTTCTTGGATTGACTGTGTGGGATGTACATACGAATGGAAACATATTCCTTGGATTGACTGTGTGTAATGTATATACGAACGGAAACGTTTGTCTGCGACTTACGTGTGTGATGTACTTACGACCGGAACCGATTGGGCCCGTATAATCGTATTTGGTCGGTCGCTCGTCCCACACGACCTCATTTCGTGCAGCGTGTGTGACGGAGGGCCTATCCCCGACGGGTTCTGGGTCGTGTGGGAAGGACCCCTTTATCGCCCACACTCACTGGCAACGGTTCAAAATGGTTTCACGGAAAGGGGTTAAAAACTATTTGTATAGCAGCTCGTTGTACTAGTGTTAGGTAGAATTTCAACTAAACAACGTCCTGGGCTTGTTAACAGGGAGATGGGTTCCTACCTCATGCATTCTACTCAACTACAAGATTCAATATCACTATTGGAGGAATTGTTGAAAGGGTGATACTATATGCAATTAAAACTTTGGTAACAACAGATGGTCAAAGTGAACTTGCCTGCATTACTTGTTGAAAATTATATGCTCTCAGAAAATGACTTGGTAGAACTATTCGTCACTCCGATGAAAATCTATAATATTAACATGACATAGCATTCACATAAGCATTTATTCTAACAAGCAATTCTAGCAACTACAATAACAGTCAACAAATAAAACAACAAAGAAATCAATAATAAAAGCCCAAATAAAATCCAAAGAAACTTGAAGGAAAAAACTACAAAGATAACTACTAAGGAAAAGTCTAAGACTTTACCACAAACAAATAAAAATGGTTTTTGTCCGAAGTAAAAAACTTAACAACAATTAAAACACTAAACTAATAAATTAACAGAAAATAAAATATAAAATAACTAACTTAACAGAAATTATTTTACCTAAAGCTTTTTATGCAAAAATAATCAACATAAAAGCTATTATAAAACCCTACTTATGATTAAAACAAGTTTCACTATAAACTAAAGAAACAAAAATAATAAAAATTATTTTAACTAACAAGTAAAAGTGACTTAAATTGAATAACAGAAACAAAATAAGTTTTTTTTAATCAAAAGTGACAAAAGGAAAATAATAAAAACAAATAAAATCTAATAGAAAGAAAATAACACTAAACTATACTAAACAGTACTGTTTTGGCAAAAAATAAATTTAAAATAAACAAAAAGTAAAGTTTGAAGAGCTACTGGATGCACAACAGTTCTAGTGACAAAGTGCAAAAAGAATCAGTTAAAAAGCTATTTTCAAACAAAAGACATTAGCAATCTAGTGTTTGAATAAAATTCATGAAAATTCAAATTTAAAATTTTCAAACATGATCAAACTTTGGATCTACAGAAACTAGACAAAATTATGAAACCAGGGCAATTTGAATCACTCAATTTGGATTTGTAGACTAGGATATATGATTTTTCTAAGATTGCTATTTTTCTGAAAATAGAATTACGGGATTTTCTGGGCTGACATGTGTCATGTTTTGTTCGGCTGGGAAAGTATTTGCTCGAGACGTAAGAGAGGGTGGCCAACACTTACGAAGTCTGCGTGTAGTTTCACCAAAACCAACGGTTTTCTTAGATCTATGGTGAACCGCTTTGTTAACCAACATAATAAAAAAACCGATATAAAAAAAGAACAGGAGAAGGGAGTACAGAGAGGAGACGAGAACGAAGGGAGTACACAGAGGAGACGTGCGCTAGGCGTTGGGTAGACCAAACACACAGGTTTCCTCGCGAAGCCTCACGTGCCACGAACTTGCGTACTCTCGGGATGAGGCGGCATTGTATGTTGCTTAACGAGGTTGCAAGGAGGCGATAGAACTAGGGTTTAGGCCGCCACCGCCGGGATGCGGCAACAAGCCCGATGCTGGCTCAGGTCATCTCCAGCCGTTGGCCCCCCAGGGGACGTCTAAAAGCCCCGTCTGGGGGTGAGCCGGCGCAAAAAATGCCTCTGAGGGCGAGTCGGTCCCCAGCCGTCGGCCCCCAGGGCCGCCCCCAGGCGCGTATTAAAAAAAAAGAAGGGCCGTTCGGCGAAGTTATGATCAAAAGTAGTTAAATTTCGGCTAAACATGGCAAATTTTGGCGAAATTCGCGCATTTTCATTACATTAACCTAATCTAAAAAAGAAAGGGGCTGAAGTCGTCGCCGCCATCGTTGTCGCCGGCCTTCTCCTCCTTGACGCGGGCGCCCCTGCTGGACCCAGCGTCGCCATGGCGGACTGGCGGCGGCGCGTCGTCGTCGTCGTCGTCGTCGCTGCCGCATAGGACGACGACCCCGTCTTCATCGCGGCCGCGTCGGCGCTCCTCGAAGCGGCGCAGGGCGGCGCGTTGGCGCTCCTTCACCTTCTCCCGGCGCGCCTTCTCCATCGCAATGGAGTCCTGGCGCGCCCATTCTAGGGCCACGTCGTCATCGTCGAACTCCGCCTTCACCGGCGCCAGCCCCGGCTCCGTCTTCACCGGCGCCAGCCCCGGCTCCGTCTTTGGCTTGACGAAGCGCGGAGAAGCCGACGAGGAGGAGGCGCGCCGGCCGCCCTCATTGATGACGATGCCGGCGCTGCGAGTGCGCCGGCCGAGTGGCGACTCCGCCGCGGGCTCGGCCTTGACGCCGAGCAGGGCGGGAGTGCCGGAGGAGTACGGTGAGGATCGGGAGGAGGAAGAGGAGGAGGAGGACCCGAACCTCCTTGGCGCCCATGGCCCGACGCGTCGGTGCTGCGCCGGGGGGTACGCCAACTGCGGGTCGTTGCCGCCCTCGAGGTACGTGAGCACGCCCTCGAGTGCGTGGCCGGGGACGCCCCACCAGAGGTGGCGCTCCTCGCTGTTCTGCCGGCCGCCGACCACCGGCGCGCCATTGGTGGACGCCAATCGCTGCTGCTGGCGGCGCTCGAAATACGCCGCCCAGGCCGCGTGGTTGTCGGCGGCGTGCTGGGGGAGGGAGAGTTGGGCGTCGGTGAGGGACGCGAGCACGATCTCCACCTCCTCGGCGAAGTACTTCGGCTTCGGCACGGCGTCGGGCAATGGGGGAATGGGCACTCCCCCGGCGCTAAGTCTCCACCCCGTTGGCCCGGCGCGCATGTCCGGCGGCGCCGGGATGTTCGCCTGGAACAGGAGCCAGGACTCATGTTCGCGAAGCGAACGGCGGCCGAAGCCGTTGGCCGCCGCCTCGTCTCCGGGGAAGCGTTCTGCCATGGCGACGGCGGGGCTGAGCGGACTCGAGAGAGGTAAAGGGAGGGGCTGGGCGGCGGCGCTCGGGAGAGGCAGGGAGAGGGAGGGGCTGGACGGCAGCGAGGGACGGGGCTGGTGTGGGCGCGGGCGAGTGGAGGCCGCCGGCTTTTATAGCCGGGCCGCGCCCGTGTGTACGCGTGCGAGGGAGGGGAGGCGTCGGCGCGCCATCCCGTGAAGCGCCGCCCGTGAGGAATCAATGGAAAGGCTGACCGGCGGCAGCCTTGCCATTGATTCCCCGCGGGAACCGAGGCCGTTGGGGGAAGACGAGGCGCCGAGTCGCTGACGCGGCTGGCCCGCGTCTTATTCGCGCCAAAACAGCTCGCCCCGGCGCCCCCGGGCGCCGGGTTCGGGCTGGGTCCGCCGGTGCTGTTTTCGGCCCAAGCCGGCGAAGATCGGGCTCCTGGGGGCGCGACTGGGCCGTTTTTTCGGCGTCGGCGCGAAAAAATCGCCCGGAGAGGCCTTCCTGGGGGCGCGGCTGGAGATGCCCTCAGACGCGTGGGTTTGGCTCCACGACATCAAGACCTCATACACTGCCGCATTGTGTATGGCTCCCCTGGGGTATATGCACTAGGTATGTGGTGTTGATCGGATCTGAAGCTACCTAGGAATTTGCCCTAGGTTTTTTGTCCCGACGCTACGTGTTGCAGCGATCGGTTTTCTGTCCCGGTGCTCGTTCTGGCAGCGATCGGTTCTCCTTCCTACGGTACTGGCTGATTCATCGGCGAGATCTTTGCAGTCCCTCTCTCCATCTAATCAGATTCTGGCGAGGACCAAGACAACCTGATACCGGCGGCCTCCGAGAATGGGGCTGACCGGAGGCAATGAGGATTCTCAGCTAGAATTGTCGTGGTCTCCAGCAGGCCGCGACGATTAGTGCTCTATTGCATGTTCAAAAATGCAGGAGTCCTGACGTAATCTCCCGGAATCTCCCGGCGGTTCGCGCCTCCCTGCTCCATCACCTGAGGCAGGACCGCCATGAGCAACCGGAAGAGCGACCAGAACAACTGTGTTCTTGCGGGGCCCCATGAGGCCGACCGGGCGCAGCCCCCATTCGTCGATGCTGGGCATCTGCCTCACAAAGTCAGCCCTGCCCAAGCAAAGATACAAGAGGGCGGCCCCATGCCGGATGCTGCCTGGAGAAGGGTCCCCAGTCAAGGCCCTCAGCACCGTCCTCAGCGCTTCGGGCGCCAGATCCTCTTCCTGGAGCCTCATATGGTCTTCGTGCCCCGCGAAGGTCCACATCGGACGGGAGTGGCGCTGGAGAGGGGCAATGCGGCATTGAAGGAACTCCCTCACCACCTAAGGCGCCGTTACACCTAGCGCCCTCAAGCTCTTGAAGCGGCACCAGACGAAGGCAAGACGGGGGCTCGTGAGCTTCTCATGGTCCCAGCCCAAGTTGGGAATAGCAGGCAGTGTTGGGTGCGAGTGCAGGGGGCTGGGCACCCCGACATCCACGTATATCCACCGCTCTCGGAACCCGCTCGTGGGAGGAGGAAGGCTGAAGTCGATCCTTGACGCAGCTGTCTCTGGCACGGCAAGGAAGCTCACGGACCCCGAGCATTGAGTTGGGTCACTCAGGCGCAAGGAGAAGAAGTGACGCAGAAGGGCAACAGAGGGAGGAATGCCCACCATGGCCTCGCAAACAAAGGTAAAGACAACAAGGAGAGTAATGGACTGGGGACCGAGGTGCATCATGTGGATCTGGTAATGGGAGAGCACCGCATTGAAGAAAGCAGAAAAGGGGGGAACCAGACCCGCCCACAAGGCATCGGTGAAAAATCGGACCTCCGTGACGACCCTATCAAAGGAGGTGTGGAACGCGGGCCAAACCGTTGTCCTCCCGCACTCGTTGAAGATAGTAGCAAGGGCGGAGCGGACCTTGTCCACGGCTTCGATGTTGAGTATGATCGACTGTTCGACGGCAGGAGCAACTGCCGGAGGCGAGCGAGGCGAAGGCGCGGGCTTCTTCCCCTTTCCCTTCTTCGTTGGCGCCATGGCGATGGGAAGAGGGGGAAAGCTCGAGTTGGAATTGGAGGCAAAGGCTGGAGCTCGAGGAAGAAGGAAGGACAGGGAGCGCGCGAACGGCAAAAGAGGGATAATTGTGTGCAACCACGGGGCCGCCTAGCCGGGCGCGTAATGAGGGGCGTGGGGAAACGGAGACGCCCACGTCCAATCAATCGCCATGCGGCGCCCAAGGCCGCAGGCTGCTGGAGCTCGCGGCGCTTCGCACTTGCCCCTTCACTTCTCTGCTATGCCAAGTCCGGGCGCGCCTTGGGCCCGAGGGGTACTGTCGGCATTCTGGGAACGGGGGTCCCCAGACTTGGCTGCCTGCGGCCTGCGGCATGGCTCAGGCAGTGGCCCAGTATGGCCCATCTTCATCAACTCAAGCTCAAGACCCTCACGAGGGGCCAAGCCTCACGGGGCAGACGACAGGAAGCTTCCTCAGAGGCGGCCTCGCCATTCAGGCTCGCGAGGAGGCGGAGAGATCAAGGCAGGGTACCTCGCGAGGTGCTCATGACGCAAGCCATGAAGATCGAGACCAGGCGGGCTCCAGGCGAGCGTCGGCCTGTGTAGTGTCCTTGTTTCCTCTTTGGTGCAAAGGGGGCAAGCACATGTCACGCCCAATATGCAACCCTATTCAAAAGGAACTCGAAGGTCCCACCAAGGATAGACCCGCATATTGAAACGCTTTTGCAAGGTGGATATCATTACATCAACATTACATAATAGATGGGGATACATACAAGAGGCATACAATGCCACACGAATACACATCACAATACATAAGAGCATCATCCGACTACAGATGAATCACAAACAGAAACTCAAACGACATCCACCCTGCTAGCCCAGGCTGCCGACCTGGAACCTATCCCCTGAACGAAGAAGAAGCAGAAGAAGAACTCCAAGCAAGCAAACATCGCTCTCGCGTCATGATCATCGCATGAACCTGTACTTGCAACTGTTGTTGTAGTAATCTGTGAGCCACGAGGACTCAGCAATCCCATTACCATGGGTATCAAGACTAGCAAAGCTTAAAGGGAAAGGAAGGGGTAAAGTGGTGAGGCTGCAGCAACGACTAAGCATATATGGTGGCTAACATACGCAAATAAGAGCGAGAAGAGAGCAAACGGAACGGTCGTGAAGCTAGCAATGATCAAGAAGTGATCCTGAACTCCTACTTACGTCAAACATAACCCATAAACCGTGTTCACTTCCCGGACTCCGCCGAGAAGGGACCATCATGGCTACACACGCGGTTGATGCGTTTTAATTCGGATCTGGTGTCAAGTTATTTACAACCGGACATTAACAAATTCCCATCTGCCTATAACCGCAGGCACGGTTTTCGGAAGATTATACCCTGCAGGGGTGTCCCAACTTAGCCCATGACAAGCTCTCGCGATCAATGAAGGAATAGACCTTCTCCCAGGAAGACCCGATCAGACTCGGAATCCCGGTTTACAAGACATTTCGACAATGGTAAAACAAGACCAGCAAGACCACCCGATGCACCGACAATCCCGATAGGAGCTGCACATATCTCGTTCTCAGGGCAACACCGGATGAACACTACGTACAACTAAAACCAACCCTCAAGTTTCCCCGAGGTGGCGCTGCAAGTGGCTCTGGTTCGGACCAACACTTAGACAAGCACTGGCCCGGGGGGGGGGGGGGGGGCTATAATAAAGATGACCCTCGAGAGAGTGACTCCCAAGGGAAAAGTAGGTGGTGGTGAGGCAAATGGTAAAAGTCAATGTTGGGCCTTGCTGGAGGAGTTTTATTCAAAGCGAACTGTCAAGGGGGTCCCATAAATCACCCGACCGCGTAAGGAACGCAAAATTTGGGAACATAACACCGGTATGACGGAAACTAGGGCGGCAAGAGTGGAACAAAACACCAGGCAAAAGGCCGAGCCTTCCACCCTTTACCAAATATATAGATGCATTAATAATATCAGAGATATTGTGATATCCCAACCAAAATCCTGTCCACCATGGAGCAATCTTCAACTTCACCTGCAACTAACAACGCTATAAGAGGGGCTGAGCAAAAGCGGTAACATAGCCAAGCAACGGTTTGCATAGGAAAGGTGTCAAAGGTTAGAGGTTCATGGCAATTTGGGATGGCTTCATAAACAGGTAATAGGTAGCGCAGCATAACGATAGAACGAAGCAACTAGCATAGCAATGATAGTAGTGAGATCCAGGGTAGCAGTCATCTTGCCTGAAATCCCGCAAGGAAGAAGAACGAGTCCATGAAGAAGACGAACGGATGAAGCCGAACCAAGTGTAGACGAACGAATCCTCACGATCGCAATGAAACAGGAACTATCGAAAAGAAGCACACAACATAGTAAACACACCACACATGAACAAGGCATGATGCACAAACAAGAATGATGCATGACAAAGCTACACGAAGCTACTCATGGCAAGAGATGATGCAAACAAGAGCAACACATCAAGGCAAGTTTAAATGAGGCCGGGAACAACATATAACAATTCCGGTAAGTCCTGATATGCATATTTCGAAATTGGTCCAGATCTGAATAAACCTTTTGTTCAAGTTGTTAAACAGCAAGTTAAGATGCACAAAGATGACCTACATGAGATTCTAGTCAAGTTACATATAAAGTTCATTTAGTTCGGAGCTATGGCCTAGAAGATATGAGCAAAACAAGGTAAACATGGCATTGATGCAAAATGCAGCCAAACATCAAGCAAACACCTCAAAACAAGGATGCAACATGATAATATGAAGCTACATGCAATTCTAAGCAAGTTTCATATAGAGCACACTCAAAACGGAGCAACGGTTCAACACACACACACACACAAGTTTAAAGGACAAGCTGTCCAAAACAACAACTAGGCATATTGCAAGCATCAAAACAATAAGCTACGGCATCTCAACAT
The DNA here is from genome assembly GCF_018294505.1 of Triticum aestivum. NCBI lineage: Eukaryota > Viridiplantae > Streptophyta > Magnoliopsida > Poales > Poaceae > Triticum > Triticum aestivum. The sequence continues at coordinate 572,019,664 of NC_057804.1, read as the reverse complement.
GAAAACAAAAGGCATGGGCATGATGTACAGGTATAGCATTACAAAACATGACCACTGAGCTATCTTCAGAAATCAATAGAACATGCTCAAACACACATGGTAAGATTGCAAGTTATAACAATTTCAGACTTTGCAGAAAATAACATCACGATGCAATGTTTAGAGCTATCAGACAACAAGTTACAGGAACTTATCATGGCAAACAAAGGCATGGCATGAATCTACTAAACCCATAGATCAAAAGTCCCTTACTGACCATAAGCCAAAAAGGATCAGAAATATGATGGCACCCACGTAAACATGGCAGGTTATAATACAGATTCAAACATGGCAGAAACAGAATTATGAAGGCATGTAAATGAGCTTGTGCAACTCACTACAGAGCAATACATTGCATGGAAAGGCAACCGACAGTAAGAACGCATATTTTTGAAGCTAAGCATGGCAATAGCAAGGTCATAGGGTACATGGAACACTAGCAAAACACATGGCAACAACTGATCATAATGTTAACAGGCTGACAGCAACATTATGAAGCAACTTTGGAGCAAGATATGAACAATCTACAGCAAGCTATAAATGCAACCAGGGGCATGTATGGTTAGAGGATGACATGTATATCAAAACATGTTTAGTGGGCATCTCCAGATTATGCATAGAATTACTAGTAGCAACATGTTTATATAGCATCACGAAATAACAGATTCAGCCTAGCGAAACAGCAACATCATGTACCCTACTTAACAAGCTCGATACACTCACCACAAGTCATTGCATGACATGATAAGCATAGCATCATCAAGAATACATTTTTATGTAAGCAACCAAGGCAAGAACAAGTACATAGCATGCAAGGATCAACTATAGCATCCTTGGCTAAATTGAATAACATGTAAACAATCTGCCAGGAAACATTTTGAAGCAAAAGTAGAGCACGAAAATGACATGCTAGACTACTCCATAATTTCAAATAAGGGCATGAATGGATAGACAATAACCATATGTTCACAACACCCTTACTGAAGTATCTCAAATTATGCATGGATCTCTCTGTAGCATCAAGTTTACATGGCATCAAAATAACAACAGAATAGGGACTAAAATCAGCAACATCACGATGCCTAGTTTGCATGCTTGTGCTAGTCACCACATTGATCACAAAAATGCATGGTAAGCACCTATGTAAAGAAGACATAGCATAGATCAAAACACATGTAGACATCAACCTGATAGGATGCACACATCAATCATGGCAAAAATGACAAAAGAGTTCGTTCTGATAACAGACAGCAGAAAACATTATGAAGCACTCTTACAACGACGATTCAGGAATCAAGATGACCTCAAATGAATATGATGCAATGGAATGAAATGATGTACTCGTTGAGGCGAACAATTTGACATATTACATGCACAAAAGGATCTACAGATGCAGAGATACGGCAGGTCAAACATGGCATGAAAATTACACAGATTCGAGGACTTAGCAGATTTTCAGAGGGGGGAAAGTCAACCTTCGCACGGATATCGAGGCGGCGGCGCGAGCTCACCGGAGAGGTCGCTAGAGACGACGGGGAAGACACCGGGGAGGCCGGAGATGGCGGATCTGGGGTCTCCTTCCCCGAATCCGGCCGGATCTGGGCCGGGGAGGCACGGGAGGTCGCCGGCGGCGCGGGGCGAGGCCGTGCCGGTGAGGAGGCACGGCGAGGTTGCATGGGGCGGCGCGGCTTCGCGGCCGGGACGGGCGGAGCGGCGCGGGGCCGAGCGAGGCTGGAGGCGTGGTTGGGGTCGCGGAGGAGCTCCGGAGGAGCTCCGGCGGTGGCGACTGGAGGCGGGGGAGCCTCGGGCGGCGGCGGCGGAGGGCGGAGCCAAGCGGCGGCGGCAAGGGCCCGCTCGGGGCAGGCGGCGTCCGCGGGCGCGCGGCGGCGGCGGGCGGGCCGCGCGGGCCGGCCTCGGGCTCGGCGGGCCCGCGGGGGCGCGCGGTGGAGTGGGGCTGCGGCGGCGGACACGTGGCGGCGCGGGAGAGGTCGCGGGGCGGTGGAGCTGACGTGGCGGCTCCTGATTGGCTGCAGCGACGTGGCCGGCGGACATGTCCGGCGCGGATGGACATGTCCGGCGGCGCGAGGGGGATGAAGCTAGGGTTTGGGGATCCGGAAATTCGGGGGAGTGCACATATTTATGGGTAGAGGGAGCTAGGAGAGTCCAAATGAGGAGCGGTTTTCGGCCACGCGATCGTGATCGAACGACCGAGAGCATGGAGGGGAGTTAGATGGGTTTTGGGCCACTTTGGAAGGGTGTTGGGCTGCAAAGAGAAGGAGGCTTTACGGTTACCCGGTTAACCGTTGGAGTACCAAACGACCTCCAAATGGCACGAAACTTGACAGGTGGTCTACCGGTGCTATACCAAGGCCGCTTGACAAGACTCGGTCCATTCCGAGAAAGTTTAACACCCGCTCACAACGAGAGACGAAAGGGGAACGCCGGAGGGCATAGGAACGCCGGATTGCAAAACGGACAACGGGGAAAATGCTCGGATGCATGAGACGAACACGTATGCAAAATGAAATGCACATGATGCCAAGATAAAATGCAACACGCAAGCAAATGACATGGCAACGACGGCGAATAACTGACAGACATCTAGCGCAACAAAACCGGGGCGTTACAGGACATGCGTGGGGTACCGAGGCATCAAGCAAAGGTCACCATTTCGGTGGAACAAGACCAAGGCCAGCGGGTTGGCAGGATGGAGGTCATCATGGAGCCCAAGACGACGTCATCGTCAGGACCTTTGGCAGTTGAAGACCAACTTTAGTCAGGATAAGTGTACTAGCTGTTCCCCTTCAAAATGGCCGTTGTTGGTGCCCTTCCCGCTCAATATTTGGGAAGAGGACCAGGGCCTCTATATATAGGACTAGCCACCACAATAGGGGATCATCTCAGCTAGATCTCACGGAGAGCCAACATAGACGGAGCAATTCCTCTCCAAACACACCACCACAAGAACTCCTCCCCTCGCGAGGCAGTTCTTCCTTTGTATTGTTCATCATCAGCCCCTGAGGCAATCCACACACCACAAACTAGAGTAGGGTATTACACCGCAACGGTGGCCCGAACTAGTATAAACCTTGCATCCCTTGTGTTGTTCATCTTGCTAGCCTAGATTCCGAGCGAGGCGTTGGGACGTGGGTTGATAGAGGAGAGATCTTCCCGCGCACCCCAGAGTTTGAACCTCAAGGGTCTGCCGGAACCAGAAATTCGACACATCTTTTCCCGAATAGTGGTATCATGATCTTTTCTATTTGACTTGGTTAAAGGTGTAAAACGTCATCATTTATGGGGGTATTTCCGTTGCACTTCATTCTTTATATTGCAGGTTTCATCATCATGGCAAAGACTCATAGTTAGTGTTACGTTTGATCCAAGTGATCTTGTACTGCTTGGACATTTAGATACAAAGATTGGCAGGGCAACGTCCCATGTTTTAGTAGATGGTTTTATTTCAACCATAGGGAAGGTGATACACATTCAGAAAATCTCCCTCGTACGTGATTCTTATTTTTGACTTGTTATATAGGCCTTGTGTATTAAATAGCTAGCTCATACTATCTGGAGTAAGTCCTCGATAGTTCATTCATGTACTCCTGTAGGTATCAAGATGGAGGGGAGCACTAGTCATTTCTTCCACAAAATATAAAATGACCATGTTCCTTACCTAGCATGAAACTATATCAATAGAAAGCTGTTCTTTACCTGGCAGTGTCTCCTTGTTCTTTTTCCTGTAAACATCTATGATAATTTATGAGCCACTTAGACAAGGCCAAGCTACTATAAAAATTTACGATACACATATAACACATGACATTGACACTAACAATGGCAGCAAAAAATATATCAGAATTTACATCGTTTGGATGTGTCATGTGAAAGCAAAATATATTGTGATACAATTTAAGTAGTTATTAGGATGAGTTGCTTATTTCCCTCCCTTGAGGAAAAAAATCACATCTTTGAGCTTACCGAAGATTAGCTAAACCTAACCCTATTTTCGATTCTTTGTCAAGTGGGATCTCTTTCATGTGTCATTAATTGAATTTTTTATCTATCGGGCTCAAAATATGATTCCTAAATAGTTTTATCTCACACATTCATTAGGTCATTGAGCAAGACCTTTTATGCGATGATAAGAAACACGTCTCATCATCGGCCTACTAGATTGAGTTACCAAAATGCAAATACCGCATGGATAATAGTGATGCAAGTAACTTGAACTATTTAACATGAATATATCTCATTCTGGCCCTCTCCCCCACTTAAAATTTCATACATCTTGCGTATCCTCTATTGCTGAATACGTCTCGAGTTTCTATTGTACACTCATCCCCTCCGTATTTTTTATGTCATTTAAAACTAAAAGACACAATCCTAGAAGAATTCACGGCCATCTTTCCTGAATAGTGGTATCATGATCTTTTCTTTATGTCTTGGTTAAATGTGTAAAATGTTATGATTCCTTGGCATATTTTGGCTGCACTTCATTCTTTATATTGCAGGTTTCATCATGATGGAAAGACTCATTGCTGGTGTTAAGTTTGATCCAACTGATCTTGTACTGCTTGGAAACATAGAAGGAAAGATTGGCAGGCACCGTCCCATGAACTAATAGATTGTTTTATTCCAACCATGGAGAAGGTGGAAGGAATTTACAATCCACATTTAGAAAATCATTGTCGTGCATGATTTTTATTTCTGACTTGTTATCGGGACCTTCTGACTTAAATAGCAAGCTCATACTATCCATAGTAAGTTCGGGCTAATTCATTCGTGTACCCCTATAGGTATCAAGATGGACGGGTGCACTAGTCATTTCTTCCACAAAATACAAAATGACCATGTTGTTCTTTACCTGGCATAAAACTATATTGATAGAGAATTGTTCTTTACATGCCACTATCTCCACGTTCTTTTTCCTGGAAACATCTATCAAAGTGGATGGTCCATTTACAGAAGGCCAAGCTACTATGAAAATGTAGGATACACATATTCCACGTGACATTGAAACTAACAATGCAAAAAAATAGGATTAGACATCGTTTCGATGTGCCATGTCAAAGCAAAATTTATTGTGATACAATTTCGGTAGTCAATAGGATGAGTTGATTATTTCCCTCCTTTCAGGCAAAAAATCACTTCTTTGAGGTTATCGAAGATTAGCTAAACCTAACCCTATTTAGAATCTCTATCATGTGTGATCTCTTTCATGTGTCAATAATTGAATAAGTTATCTGTTAGGCTGAAAATATGATTCCTAAAATAACTTTATCTCACACATTCTAGAGGTCATTGAGCTAGACATTTTATGCAATGATAAGAAACATGTCTCGTGACCAGCCAACGAGATTGACTTCCCAAAATGCAAAAACCAGATAGATAACTGTGATGCAAGTACCATTCACTATTTAACATGAATACATCTCATTCTAGCCCCCCTACAATTAAAATCTCATACATCTTGTGCATCCTCTGTTCCCTAATATATCTCATTCTAGTTTACATAATTTATTACAAATACATGTCATTCTGTGATTTGAGTGAACTCTACACCATCTTTTATATTGTATACCCCCCTCCCTATTTATGTTTCCATTTAATACTAACACAATCAATCCTAGAAGAATACATGGCCATCTTTTCATGAATCATGGTATTATAATCTTGTTTCTGTCTATGTTAAATGGGTAAAGGTCATGATTTCTGGGCATATTTTGGTAGGACTTCATTCTTTTTATTGCAGGTTTAATCATGCTGTCTAGGACTCCAACTCTTGGTGGTAACTTTGATCCAAGTGATCTTGTATTGCTTGGACATTTAGAAGGAAAGATTGGCAGACCAGCGTTCCATGAACTAATAGATGATTTTTCCCAACCATGGAGACGGTTAAAGGAATCTACTATGCACTTTCAGAAAATAACCCTCATACATAATTCATATTTTCTACTTGATATCAGGGCTTCTAAATGAAATAGCTAGCTCATGGTATCTAGAGTAAGTACTGGCTAAGTCATTCATGTACCCCTGTAGGTATCAAGACAGACGTGAGCACTAGCCATTTCTTCCACAAAATACAAAATGACCAGGTTGTTCTTTACTCAGAATAAAACTGTATCAATAGAGATTTATTCTTTACCTTAGATTTTCTCCATGTTCTTTTTCTTGGAAATATCTATGAAAACGTACGATCCACTTACACAAGGCCAAGTTGCAAAGAAAATGTAGGATACACATACTCCACTTGTCACTAAAACTAATAGTGTCAAAAAATTCAAAAAACCGACACTTTGTGGATGCGTCATGTGAAAGAAGAATGTACCACGATTTAAGCAGACAGTTGGATGGGTTATTGTTTCGCTCTTTTGAGGAAAAATCACTTTTAAATAATTTAATTTTGATCTGTGTCAAGTGGGATATGTATCATATTTGTTGGAAATATGCCCTAGAGGCAACCATAAATTGGTTATTATGATGTTTCCTTGTTCATGATAAAGGTTTATTATTATTCTAGAATTGTATTGACCGGAAACTTAAATGCAAGTGTGAATACATAAATAAATATTGTTTCCCTAGTGAGCCTCTACTAGACTAGCTCGTTGATCAAGATGGTTAAGGTTTCCTAACCATAGACATGAGTTGTCGTTTGATAATGGGATCACATCATTAGGAGAACGATGTGATGGACAAGATCCAACCATAAGATTAGCATTTGATCGTATCACTTGAGTTTATTGATATAGCTTTCTTCATGTCAAGTATCTATCCTAAGACCATGAGACCATGCAACTCTGGATACCGGAGGAATACCTTATGTGCTGTCAAACGTCACTTCATAACTGGGTGATCATAAAGATGCTCTACAGGTATCTCAGAAGGTGTCTATTGGGTTGGCATGGATCGAGACTGGGATTTGTCACTCCGTGTGACGGAGAGATATCTCTAGGCCCTCTCGGTACTACAACATCGTAAAGAGCTTGCAAGCAATGTGGCTAATGAGTTAGTCACGAGATCTTGTATTAAGAAACGAGTAAATATACTTGTCGGTAACAAGATTGAACTAGGTATGGAGATACCGATGATCAAATCTCGGGCAAGTAACATATCGCCGGAAAAAGGGAATTGCATACGGGATTAACCGAATCCTGGACCTCATGGTTCAACCGATAAAAGATCTTCATGGAATATGTAGGAACCACTATGGGCATCCAGGTTCTGCTATTGGTTATTGACCGGAGAGGTGTCTCGGTCATGTCTGCATGATTCTCGAACCTAGGGTCCGCGCTCTCAACGTTCGGTTACGCTAGAGTAATATTGGGATATGCATGTTGGTGACTGAATGTTGCTCAGTGTCTCGGATGAGATCTCGGACATCATGAGGAGGTCCCGAATGGTTTGGAGGTAAAGATTTATATATGGACGGTTCCTTTCAGGGTTCCGGAAAAAGTTTTAGTTTTTTCGGTATTGTACCGGGAAGCTTCCATAAGGTTCCGGAAAATTCCAGAGGAGTCTGGAAGTCAATCAAGGGCTCCACCACATCCCAAGGGACAATATGCGCTTTGGGGAGGCGCCTTGGCCTTATTGGGCCCTCAAGGCCCATGTGGCTTGGGAGAGGTGGAAAGTCCACCTGTGTATGGAAAAGGAGGGAATTGGACTAGGAGTCCAACTCACCCCCCTTGGTGCGCCCCTAGGGCTTGGAGGGCTGGCCACCACGCCCCTCCACCTATATATATAGAGAGAGAGAGAGAGAGGAGGGGGCGCCCCAAGGGGATACACAAGACTTTGGAACCCTCTCTCTCCCATTATTTCGTAACTCCTCCATCTTCGTTGTTTCAGAAGCGCTTGGCATAGCCCTTCCGGAATCTCTCCACCGCCATCACCATCACACCGTTGTGCTGTTGATGATCCCATCTACTTCTCTTCCCTTACTTTCTGGATAAAGGATGAGGAGACATCATCGAGTCGTACGTGTGTAAACATAGAGGTGCCGTCTGTTCGGTATTTCATCGATTTGGATCGCGATTGGATCATGATGAGTATGACTACATCAACCACGTGATATACACTTCTGCATAACGATCTACGAGGGTATGTAGACACACTCTCCCCACTCGTTGCTATGCTTCTCCTAGATAGATCTTGGGTGTTCGTAGGAACTTTTTTTATTTTCATGTTTCGTTCCCCAACAATATTCATTAGGTCATTTATCAAGACAGTTGATGCGATGACAAGAAACATAACTCACCACCCGCCTTTCCTGATTGAGTTCCCAAACTACAAATACCGCATTCATAACACTGATATAAGTACCATTCACAATTTAACATGAATACATCTCATTCTATCCCCGCACCCCAATTAAAATCTAGTACATCTTGTGCGTCCTCTGTTCCTTAATACATCTCATTCTACTTTTCAAATTTGTTACAAATATATGTCATTCTACAATTCGAGTGAACTCTGCACTACCTTTTTTACCTCTTATAAGCCTCCACCTCCCGATTTCGGATGCCATTTAATACTAAGACACACCAACCAAGAATTATATGTGGCCATCTATTTGTGAATAGTGGTATCATAATCTTTTCTTTGTGTCTTGGTTAAACGTGTAAAATGTCATGATTTCTAGGTATCTTTGGGTTGCACTTCATGCTTTATACTGCAGGTTTCATAATGATGGCCAGGACTCCCTACTGGTGTTAAGTTTAGTCCAACTGATCTTGTCCTACTTGGAAATTTGAATGAAAGATTGGCAGGGCAGTGTCCCACATACTAATAGATGGTGTTAGTCCAACCATAGAGAAGGTGGAAGGAATTGACTATACATCCGGGAAATCTCCCTTGTACATGATTCTTATTTTTGACTAGTTCTCAGTGCCTTTTGAATTAAATATCTAGCTCATAGTATCTAGTATAAGTGTTGCTAGTTCGTTAATATACCCATGTAGGTATCAACATTGACAGGAGCACTAGTCTTTTCTTCCACAAAATTTAAAATCACCGACTAGTTCTTTACCTCACATAAAACTGTATCAGTAGAGAATTGTTCTTTACCTGCCACTGTCTCTGTGTTTTCATTTTCAGAAAACATTTATGAATTTTTTTGAGTCACTTGAATGAGGCCAAGCTACTATGAAAATGTAGAGATACACATATTCCACGTGACACTGAAACTAACAGTGGCAATTTTTTTTCAAATTTTGACCTTGTTTGGATGTATCACATGAAAGCAAAATGTATCGTGACATCATTTAAGCACACGATGGGATGTGTTATTTTTTCCCACTTTTGAGGCAAAAATCACTGTTTTGTCCTTACGGGATATTAGCTCAAACTAACCCTATTTTTGAATCTCATTGATGCATCATTAATTGAATTTTTTTCTATGCCAGACTTCTAAATATGATTCCTAAAATAGCTTTATCTCTTAATTAGGTCAGTTAGCAAGACATTTGATGCGATGACAAGAAACATGACCCATCACCAGCCAACCAGATTGAGTTCCCAAAATGCAAATGTTGCACTAATAACAGTGATGCAACTACCACTAGCTATTTATCATGAATATATCTCATTCTAGCCCCCAATTAAAATCTCATACATCTTGTGCATCCTCTCTTCTTGAATACATATCATTCTAGTTAATTTTTTACAGATACATGTCATTCTATGCTTCAAGTGAACTCTACACCACCATTTTCTGTTGTATACCCCCCTTTCGTATTTCTGATGTCAATAATACTAACATACACAACCCTATGAGAATAATAGACCATCTTTCCTGAATAGTGGTATCCTGATCTTTGCTTTATGTCTTGGTGAAATGTGTAAAACATTGTGATTTGTGGGCGTATTTTGGTTATACTTCATTCTTTATATTGCAGGTTTCATCATGACGGCCAAGATTCCTTGCTGGCATTAAGTTTGATCCAAGTGATCTTGTACTGCTTAGACATTTAGAAGGAAAGATTGCAAGGTAGCGTTCCATGAACTAATAGATGGATTTATCCCAATAGACGAGAAGGTGGAAGGAATCCACAATACACATTCAGAAAATCTCCTGCCTTCATGATTCTTATTTTCGACTTGTTACCGGGGCCTTCTGACTTAAATAGGAAGGTCATAATATCGAGTTAGTCCTGGCTAGTTCATTCATGTACCCCTGTAGGTATCAAGATGGACATGAGCACTAGTCATTTATTCCATAAAATATAAAGTGATCATGTTGTTCTTTGCCTGACATAAAATGATATCAATAGATAGTTGTGCTTTACCTGCCACTGTCTCAAGTCTCTGGAAACATATACGAGAATGTATGAGCCAAATACACAAGGGCAAGCTACTATGAAAAATATAGGATACACATATTCCACGTGACATTGAAACTAACAACGGCAAAAATAGGTCAGAATTTGACATTTGTTTTGATGTGTCATGTGAAAGCAAAATTTATCGTGATATAATTTAAGTAGTCAATAGGATGAGTTGATTATATCCCTCCTTCGAGGCAATATTATGTTCTCTGAGCTTATGAAAGAATAGTTGAACCTAATCCTATTTCTGAATCTCTGTCAAGTGGGGCCTCTTTAATGTGTCATTAATTGAATATGTTATCTGTTAGGCTAAAAATATGATTCCTCAAGCTTTATCTCACACATTCATTAGGTCATTGAGCAAGACATTGGATGTGATGATAAGGAACATGTCTCATCACCAGCCAACCAGATTGAGTTCCCAAAATGCAAATACCGCATTGATACCAGTGGTGCAAGTACCATTAAATATTTAGCATGAATACATCCCATTCTAGCCCCCCTCCAATTAAAATATCATACATCTTGTGCATCCTCTCTAGCTGAATACATCTCATTCTAGTTATAAAATTTGTTAAAAATACATGTCATTCTATGATCTGAGTGAACTCTACACCACCTTTTTTTGTTGTACACCCCCCTCCCTATTTATGATGCCATTCAATACTAACGCACAAAATCCAGGAATAATACACGGTCATCTTTTCCTGAATAGTGGTATCATGATCTTTTCTTTATGTCTTGGTTAAATGTGTAAAACGTCATGATTTCTGGGCATCTTTTGGTTGCACTTCATTCTTTTTTGTTGAAAGTTTCGTAATGATGTATAAGACTCCTTGTTGGTGGTAACTTTGATCCAAGTGATCTTTTATTGCTTGGACATTTAGAAGGGAAGATTGGCAGGACAACAGTCCGTGAAAAATTGATGGTTTTACTTCAACCATAGAGAAGGTGGAAGAAATCCAATATACACATTCAAAAAATATCCCTCATACATGATTCTTATTTTCTACTTGTTATAAGGGCCTTCTGAACTAAATAGCTGGCTCATGCTATCTTGAGTAATTCCTGGCTAATTCATTCATGTACCTTGTGTGTATCGAGTTGGACAGGAGCACTAGTCATTTCTTCCACAAAATATAAAATGACCAGGTTGTTCTTTACTCGGCATATAACTCTATCAATAAAAATTATTATTTACCTTGTATTGTCTCTAGGTTCTTTTTCCTAGAAACATCTATGAAAATGTATAAGCCACTTACACGAGGCAAAGCTGTAATGAAAATGTAGGATACACATATTCCACGTGACATTGAAATTAATAGTCTAAACAACTGAAAATTTGGCATCATGTGGATGCGTCATGTGCATGAAAAATGTACCATGACACAATTTTAGCACACGGTGGGATGAGTTATTTGTTTCCCTCTTTTCAGGAAAAAATCACTACGAATCTCAAACTAACTTAATTTTGAATCTTTGTCAAGTGATATCTCTATCATACTATATCATTAACTGAATGTGTTATATATCAGGCATCAAATACGATACCTAAGCTAGCTTTATCCCTCATATTCATTAGGTCATTGATCAAGACAACTAATGCAATGACAAGAAAGAGAACTCATCACCCACCTTACCTGATTGAGTTTCCAAACTTCAAATACCGCATTCATAATAGTGATGTAAGTACCATTAACTATTTAACATGAATACATCTCATTCTAGCCCCCACCCCAAGTAAAATCTGGTACATCTTGTGCATCCTTTGTTCCTAAATACATCTCACTCTACTTTTAAAATTTTGTTGCAAATAGATGTCATTCTTTGATTCGAGTGATCTCAGTACCACCTTTTTTTACGTTTTTATAAGCCTCCACCACCCGATTTCTAATGTCATTTAAAACTAAAATACATCATCCAAGAATAATATGCGACCATCTATTCCTGGATAGTTGCACTGTGATCTTTTCTTTGCGTCTTGGTTAAAGGTATAAAACATCATGATTTATGGGTATATTTTAGTTGCACTTCATGTTTTATATCGTAGGTTTCATAACGATGGAGAGGACTCCCTGATGGTGTTATGTTTGAACCAACTGATCTTGTACTGCTTGGACATTTAGAAGAAAAGATTGGCAGGGCAGTGTCCCACGTACTAATAGATGGTCTTATTCCAACCACAAAGAAGGTGGAAGGAATCTACTATACACATCCGGGGAATCTCCCTCGTACATGATTCTTATTTTGGACTAGTTATCAGTGCCTTTTGAATTGAATAGCTAGCTCATAGTATCTAATGTAATTGATGCTAGTTCGTTCATATACCCCTGTAGGTATCAAGATGGATGGGAGCCCTAGTCATTTCTTCCACAAAATATAAAAGGGCCCGCTAGTTCTTTATCTGGCATAGAACTGTATCAGTAGAGAATTGTTCTTCACCTGTTAATATCTCCATGTTTTTTTACCAGGAAATGTCTATGAAAATTTATGAGCCACTTACATGAGGCCAAGCTACTATGAAAATTTAGGATACACATATTCCACGTGGCACTGAAACTAACAATGGCAAATGTTTTCTTTTTCAAAATTTGACATTGTTTGTGACACCATCTAAGCAAACAATGGGGTGTGTTATTTGTTTCCCACTTTTGAGGCAAAAATCGTTGTTTTGACCTTACCGAATATTAGCTCAAACTAACCCTATTTTTGAATCTCAATCATGTATCATTAATTCAATTTGTTATTTGCCAGACTTCTAAATATGATTCCTAAAATAGATCTATTTGATATATGCATCGTGTCATTGAGAAAGACAATTGATGGGGTGATAAGCAACAAAAATCATCACCCGCTCTTGATAACCCACAAGTATAGGGGATCGTTTGTAGCCTTCTTTGATAAATAAGAGTGTCGAACCAAACGAGGAGCTAAGGCAGAACAAATATTCCCTCAAGTTCTATCGACCACCGATACAACTCTACGCACACTTGACGTTTGCTTTACCTAGAACAAGAATGAAACTATTTTCCAAGAATAAAACTACGAGTACTGTGCGAGAATAGAACTATGAATAAATTGTAAGATAATAAAAGTGGATAGCTTTTCTCAACAAGAAAGTCCTTTGTCCCTAGGCAATCGATAACAAGTACCGGTAATCATTCTTGCAATTCTATGTGAGGGAGAGGCATGAGCTAACATAGTTTCTATACTTGGATCATATGCACTTATGATTGGAACTCTAGCAAGCATCCGCAACTACTAAAGATCATTAAGGTCGTGAAACCCAACCATAGCATTAAGTATCGAGTCCTCTTTATCCCATACGCAACAACCTACCTACTCAGGTTTAATCTTCTGTCACTCTCGCAACCCACCATAAGGGAATCATGAACATATTGCAACACCCTATAGTGGGGGCTCCGCAAGTTTGCGCGAGATGGAGCACACCGTAGGACAACACCATAAATAAAATATACAATCATACCAACCAAGATCACGATTAACCCATAGGACAAAATGGATCTACTCAAACATCATAGGATAACCATAGATCATTGGGAAATAATATATGGAGTTGAGCATCATGTTTAAGTAGAGATTACCGCGGGGAGAATAGGTGTTACACCACTGCATAGAGGGGGAGAAAGTTGGTGATGACGGTAGAGCCCCTTCCTTCTTCTTCTTCCTTGGCCTCCCCCCTAGATGGGAGGAGAGTTCCCCCTCTGGTCAAGCCAGGAAAATTGCAGCCAATATGGTGACGACCAATTCGGTGGCCATGATGAAGTTGAGATCGACGACCATGGCAAGTCGTGGATGAAGATGATGACATGTATTTCAAAGATGAGGAAGAAGAGGTCGACATTGCGAAGGAGCCATTGGTGTTTATCAATGAGCTCACCCAAAGGGCCAACGCACAAAGAAGGAGGCAAAGCAGTCACACAGGATCTTTCACCCAAGAGGAGGACAATTTGATTTGCGAGAGTTGGATGGGGATAGGCCAATATCCCACGAAATGTGCTAATCAAAAAGGATACGTCTTTTGGGTGAGAGTTCATAAAACCTTCCATGAGCAAAGGAAGTTTGCCCCCTACAAGTTCGCGAGCACCCACAACATCAAATCAATCCAAAAAATATATGGGGGTTCATTCAACAAGAGTGCAACAAGTATTGTGCCGCACTTGAGACCGTCCAAGCCCATCCCATGCGTGGCCTAGGCGTCAGTGACTTGGTATGAACCTCTCGTATTTTCCATTGCTATTCCATGTTTATGTTTGTTGCATCTTGTGTCCTTCGCTATTACATTTTTGGCATTCTCTTTGATTGTGTAGGCATTCCAATCTTTGGAAGACTTTGATCCATACAAGAAAAAGCCATTCACTCTCACGCATTGTTGGTCGCTCATCAAGGATTGTCCCAAGTTCAAAGACCACTATGCCGCTCTTACGAAGAAAGGAGGGAAGGCGTTTGTGGCTCAGGAGGGAGACTTTCTCAAGAGGCCGAGAGGCAAGACCAACTCGAAGGCCGATGAGGAGCGTGATGAATTGTCCATCACCTTGCAAGCAACTTTGCAAGGCATGATGAGTGGAAAGGAAGTGAGGGAGGAGAGGAGGGGCAAATGAAGATATACCTAGAGCTCCAAATGAAGAAGCTTGACATGGAGGGGCAGTGAAAAGGAGGAAGCTTGACATTGAGGAGGCCGCTCAATTGAAGAAGCTCGTGATCATGAGTGTCGACAAGACCACCATGTCACCGGAGAGAATGGCATGGGTCGCGAACTAGAAGAAGGAGATGTTCTACCAGGATGGCCTGGACTAGGGAAACCTCTATCGTGAACTATGGCTATTTATTTTGAAGGCTGGCTAGTGTGCTGACTGCTGACTTTGTTGCCACCGTGAAAAACTTGTCCATTTTGAAGGCTGGCTAGTGTGTTCGCCACTAGCTTTGTTGTCAGCATAAAAAACTTTTTATTTTGGAAGTCTGGCTAGTGTGCCGGCCGCTGGCTTTGTTGCCGGTGTGAAATTAGGGGGTGCCCTTGTGTAGGCTACTGGCTTTGTTGTCGGCCGGCATGAACCAAGGCTGCTTGCATGGAGCTACATCTTTGTTCATTTGAAAATTTTGCATCGAGTCTGACAAGATGCGGCTGAAATGCGGCTGTGCGCTGGGTACACAACTGGTGCATCGGGAAATCCGGGTGGACATCCCCCCGTTGACATCCCCAACCGGACGAAATTTGGACAAAACTGACGTGTATTTGGGGTCATGTGTTGAAGTTGCCTTCAGTCAAACAAATTAATTTTTCACAGCCACGAAAACATTTATGCTGCCATGTATGTGTTTTTCATACAACCTATATCAGAATACATTGATAAGAATAAGAGCGGATGAAATATTGATGGATACAATAACCACTAGTTCTAATTGTTGTCAACCATGACTACAAATGACCCAACTAAATATTCGTAGCTAGGCAGCATCGAACACTTGTAGGCCCTTGAAGTATGTCTAGAGAGGGGGTGATTACACAACTTGACCAATTAAAAACTTAACCTTTTCCCAATTTTAGACTTAGGCAGATTTTAGCTATCTTTGCACAAGTCAAGCAATCTTCACACAATTCAAGCAAGCATGAAAAGAGTATATGAGCAGCGGAAATTAAAGCATGCAACTTGCAAGAATGTAAAGGGAAGGGTTTTGAGGATTCAAACGCAATTGGAGACACAGATGTTTTTGTCGTGGTTCCGATAGGTGGTGCTATCGTACATCCACGTTGATGGAGACTTCAACCCATGAAGGGTAACGGTTGCGCGAGTCCACGGAGGGCTCCACCCATGAAGGGTCCACGAAGAAGCAACCTTGTCTATCCCACCATGGCCGTAGCCCATGAAGGACTTGCCTCACTAGAGGTAGATCTTCACGAAGTAGGCGATCTCCTTCCCCTTACAAACTCCTTGGTTCAACTCCACAATCTTGTCAGAGGCTCCCAAGTGACACCTAGCCAATCTAGGAGACACCACTCTCCAAGAAGTAACAAATTGTGCGTTGATGATGAACTCCTTGCTCTTATGCTTCAAATGATAGTCTCCCCAACACTCAACTCTCTCTCATAGGATTTGGATCTGGTGGAAAGAAGATTTGAGTGGAAAGCAACTTGGGGAAGGCTAGAGATCAAGATTCATATGGTAGGAATGGAATATCTTGGCCTCAACACATGAGTAGGTGGTTCTCTCTCAGAACTGGTAAGTTGGAAGTGTAGGTTTGTTGTGATGGCTCTCTCCACGAATGAAGAGAAGGTGGAGGGGTATATATAGCCTCCACACAAAATCTAACCGTTACACACAATTTACCAAACTCGGTGGGACCGAATCAACAAACTCGGTCGGACCGATTCACTAAACCTAGTGACCGTTAGTGATTTCGGTGGGACCGACATGCAACTCGGTAGGACCGATATGGTTAGGGTTAGGGCATAACGTAATCTCGGTGAGACCGATTACACAAACTCGGTGAGACCGATTTTGGTAATTAGCTAACCAGAGAGTTGGTCAGGTAAACTCGGTGGGACCAATTCGCTCTTTTCGGTTAGACCGAAATGTTATGAAAGGGAAAGAGAGAGTTTACATTGCAATCTCGGTGGGACCGATCGCTCACTTCGGCTAGACCGAAACGTTACGAAGGGAAACCGAGAGATTACAATCCCATCTCGGTGAGACCGAGATCCCTATCGGTGAGACCGATTTGCCTAGGGTTTGTGGCAGTGGCTATGACAATTGAACTTTGTGGCGCCGGATATAAAGAATCGGTGGGACCGATTTTGACTTTAGGTTTAGGTCATATGTGGATGTGAGAAAGTAGTTGAGGGTTTTTGGAGCATATCACTAAGCACTTGAAGCAAGAGCCTCATTAAGCAACACCTCATCCCTCCTTGATCGTATTGGCTTTTCTTATAGACTCAATGTGATCTTGGATTACTAAAATGTAAAATGTAGAGTCTTGAGCTTTTGAGCTTGAGCCAATCCTTTGTCTTTAATATTTTGAGGGATCCACTTTCGTCATCCATGCCATGCCATTCATTGAGCTTTCCTGAAATATTTGTCTTGGAATAGCACTAGCTCAATGAGCTATATGTTGTTATGAATTACCAAAACCACCTAGGGATAGTTGCACTTTCAATCTCCCCTTTTTGGTAATTGATGACAACATATAGATCAAAGCTTCCACAAATGATAATAAGATTGAAAAACATCGTCGCTTTGAGATGTGATAAGCAAGAGCTCCCCCTAAATTTATGCATAGTTTAAAATTTTCTTTGGACTGCAAATGCACAAGGAATTAGGCTCTTGGGTTACTCTTCCATGTCACATACATCTTGGTTGAGTGCTCAAAATAATAAAGACTGAATACATGCACTCATCACCAAGCAAAGTGAATGATCATATATGGATAAGTAAGATAATATCATCTAATAAGCATAATTGTAGCTTATGATCAAACACATGATCATCAATATCTCACAGATAATAGCATAGTATCTCAAGCAATCAAAAGCAAGCAAAGTTCAACCAAGAAGACAAGAGAGAACAAAAGTAAACTCCCTCTCTCGAAGCCTATGATCTATACATTTTTCTCCCCCTTTGGCAACAAGTTACCAAAAAGTTCCTAGAAAATGCATAGTACTATATCGTCTCTCAGGCTTGGTCTTCAGTTGGTGGTGTAGAGATGACTCCTTGGACGAAGACTTCAGTTAATGTGGATGGAGCTGGAGGAGTTGGTGCTGGAGCTGGTTGCACTGGAGCTGTAGCTGGTGCAGATGAAGTGGCTCTGGTGTCTGTCACTAGCACTGCAGCTGATCTCTGAGCTCGAGGCACTCTGGCAAATGCATCAGTAGTTGTCCTGCCCTTCCTCTCCTGCATATCTTCCTGTAGCTGCTCCACAACTGACCGAATCTCACTTACTTTGACATCTAAATCATAGAATTTTTTTTCCATGATTCTTTCCAGGCTCTCTTGTGGAGACCGGTTCTCCGGGTATTAATTCCCAAAAAATGGCCCTTGTGCTCATCGGCCACATGATAACTATTAGCTGATGAGGCACCAACTTGATATAGAAATTCCAAGCAAAATACAAAATATGTAGTACAAGACCATTCTGGCCTGTGGGTACAACAAATGGTTTCTAGTGGTTGATGGCGGAAGCGGGTTGTGAATCATCAGTGTCTATGGGACTCCATTTCCCACGGGAACAGCTGACCAGGTTAACTCCTATCCTCGCGAGGCTTCTATCACCATTACGAGGGTTCCGGGGCTGTCATCACGGTCGCCCCTCTCCGCGCAAGAAATCTGGCCAAGACAATAGCCAGGGACAAGCCAGTGAGTACTTTGAATGTACTCGCAAACATTAGGAACACGGGTATAATATAACAACGATGTTCTGAAATATTAATGCTCATGACGTCAGTCACAAAAAATAAATATCTGATGCATGTAAGCAGGTTATTTATGAAAATGCAATAATATAGCAGTACTAAAATTATGAAATAAATAACCAATATGCCACAGTCTGGCGTCTTAGCGACACCACATAAAGGGCTTTAAAAGAAATGCCACAGTCGGGCGTCTGAGCGACACCACATAAAGGGCTTTAAAAGAAATGCCACAGTCGGGCGTCTGAGCGACACCACATAAAGGGCTTTAAAAGAAATGCCACAGTCGGGCGTCTGAGAGACACCACATAAAGGGCTTTAAAAGGAATGCCACAGTCGGGCGTCTGAGCGACACCACATAAAGGGCTTTAAAAAAAACAATCATAGTGAATATCCAGGAGGTAGAACCGTCCCAGGGATGTTCGATAATACCAATAATATCACGGGTTAGTCCACAACAAAAATAATAATCGTCATTATCACATGTCACAAGTCGTAGTATCAGTTCTGATTTAACAGTTTCACCTCCGAAGACCGACACTAAGACCGACACTTGACCCATCCCAGACTGTAATCCTTAACCATAGGCACGGCTATTCGAATAGGTTTAATCTCTGCAGAGGGTGTACTCTTTACCCACGAGTAACGTATTTCTTTAGTCCATCGGGACTAATTACGTCTACGGCCTTTTTGTTGAAAACACACCTGTCTTGCACACACCAGCTTAACTCACACGTGTCTAGAATCACCCACGACACCTGTCAAGCAAACTCTAAGTGGGGAGGCTACAACCTCGTGTAGCATGGGATCAAATTTATATTGCACGCTCTAAGGGGTTGCCTCCCCTCTCGGTCTCAACCGGAAACACCCCTGCCTACCAGCTACAACCGACATCTTCCACCATGGCCTCTTTGTACGGTGTGTGCTAGAAAGAGGTTGACAACTTACTGAACCGTACTCTACTTGTTGTAGAGACGAGTGGTAGTACGAAACGAGTATGGGGGTTACTGGAACAAGACTCAATCTACGGTCGACTCAGGAGGTTTATAATCTTCCCTGCATGACATGTATAACAAAAATAACACAATCACCACTCACCAGACCTCACTATGCCATACCGGACATAACCGTCCCAATGGAGACCGGCGACAAACTCATGCCTACCCAAGGCAGAGGTTTTACCCGGATTCCTTCCGGCATGCATGCAAGGCACATGAGGATGATTATTATCAAAAGTGTGATCATTTCCAATCAGCATGGAAATCACTAATATGCATCCATGCACATGATCATCTCACATGAAATAACAAGTTCTCTAAAATGAGGTGAAGTTATAAACGTGTCATCGAACACACAAAATTATTATGCCGGGGTTCAGAATGCTTGCCTTCAATGTGTGGAAAGGTAGGGTGCAGTCCAAACCTTTTGAAAGTTTCTCCTCTCTTCAAAAATCCTATTTAAAAAAATATGAATTAACACACAAAAACAAAACAACACAAAAAGTTGTTTTGAAATTTTTTCGAATAAATCTTAAAATAAACTAGACAATATTTGAGAGAGGTAGGAAAAAGAATTAATTTATTTGGAGTTGTATTTAAAAAGATACAGCAGGTCAAAGTTTGGTCAAAATCTGTTATTTAAAATAAAACAGAAAAGAAAACGTTTCAATTAAACACGTACACGTCGAAAGCATACTTCGGAAGTGCGCTTCCACTTAACCCACGTGGACTGGAGTGGGGGTTACTGACAGTGGGTCCAGCGTGCCCACTGGTCAGGTTTGACCAGTCCCCACTCCCTCCTCTTCTCTGCCCGAGCAGAGGCGGGGCGTCCGGCGATCGTCGCCGGCGAACGGCGGTTCTTCGCGGGCATCCGGGTGCAGGGATGGATCCGCCACTCCTAGGCAGTCCTCCTAGTGGTCGTAGGGAGTGATGGGGACGGAGGGAGTCATCGGCGACGAGCTCCGTGGCGGAGGAGACTCCAGGGACAAAGTGAGTTTGGGGATGCGGTGGTCTCTGGCCAAAATTGAGCGTGGGGTTGTGCTCGCGAGAGGGAGGGAGAGCTCTTGGTGGAGAGAGTGGAGAGGGGGAGGCACTGGTGGCGACGGAATCGGCCAGGGCTTGGCGGCGACCGAACCGGCCGGACTCGGGGAAGATGGCCTCCCCTTACTCGACTGCTGGCCAATGTAGCACTAGGAGTATCACTTGAGGTTGCTCGAGCACTCGATTGAGCTCCGGGGTCCTTATATAGGCGGTGGAGGTCGGTTCCGAGGAGGCCGGCGATAAGGACGACGGTGAACCGCCTCCCTGTAGCGTCAGGGCGTTGTGGCGACGACGGGAGCTAGCCGACGAGCGAGGGGATAAGCTTGCGCTGTTCCCAGGGGCAGGTGGCGAGCCGGGGTGGCTTTGGCGGCGCCGACCGTGGAAGAGGCGCGCTACGGACGCCGGCGTGGCGCCAAAAGCTCTATCGGCGGCGCTGTAGGCTGCCAGGGCGGCTTGGCGCGTTGCTGTAAGAAGCTTAGTGCGTGGCGTGGCGCTACAGAGCGGGCCAAAACCAGGGCGCGACGTGTCGGCTCGGGCGCGGCTCGTGCAATACGCACGCTCTGGGCGCGCCCAAAGCACACACGGAAGGTATTCGATAAAATGTCGTGGCATGCTAGAGGTCTCAAGTGAGGTTGGCAAGCAACAGAACTAGGTTATTGATAGAGGGAAGATCAAGGGACAAGGTGGTTTGGTCAGGAGACCAAGTTCACAATGCCAACAACAATTCATGTCAAATCTGGTCACCCTCAAGGTGTTTGACAAAATGCCACAGGCACCTAGGCATTTCTTGGAGTGGCCAATTCTTCCAGATCAGTGTCTCTTTGGATGCACAAGAGGGTGGTGAGGTTAGTTGGTGAAAAGCACAAACTTGCTAGTGCAAGTTTTGCAGAACTTCAAATCTGGACAGGATATGAATGGAATTATTTCATGAACCAAAGATATGCCAATGGTTGCATGCTCCTGGACTTAGGGGTTTAGCATGGAGGACTACAAGTAGGAGAAAGAATCAAGGGCCAAAGAGCAAGCAATAATATGGATGCTGTACAAACCATCATGTTGGACCAGAATGAAGATGAGGTTGTTTCACTCAAAATTTTCAAAGAACAACCCTGGATTTTTGCATATAATGGAATGATATGCTCCTACTGACATCCCATAATTTTGGTGGAGGCTAGAAAGAATTATTTAAAAGGGTTGTAGTGCAAAATTGTCCACTGGACCAGAGAAGAAAAACATGTGTAGCACTCAAAATATGCAATGAATGAAATATAATATTGCACAAAAGTAATTTAGAGATATCACATGACATCTCCAAATTTTGGTTGGATTTTTAGTTAAATCTATCAACTGGTTGTAGTACAAAAAGAGCTCCAAAAATTTAAAACAAGTCATTTTAATGAATGAAGTTCAGGGTGAAATAATTTAATAAATAAATCTACTGATTGAGAGATGTTTTTAATGAGAGAACAAATAAGTTCCAATAGGTTTTGGAAGGATCCACTTGGGAAAAATTCCTTAATATTAAAGGAAAAGTTTTGAAATCAACAGAGATATTCTTGCAGGCAAAATTTTTAAACTCTTGGCAAAATTTTAATAACTAAAACCTGGTTAAAATTTTGGGGTGTTACAATTACTACCCCCCTTAAGAAAAAAAATCTCGTCCTCGAGATTTGCTAAGAGTCGATGTGAAAAACAATTACTCCATATGTGTTCGAGCGGTTGTGAGTCTGCCGCCGTGGTGCTGCGTAAATAAAAGTAATCCATGTAGTGAGGGGATAAACGATGCAGCAACTCAGGAAAAGGAAATCTCATTCTAGGATTTTTCGCGGTTACACGAGTTAATCACGAAGAAAACTACTCATACTAATGGAAACTAAATATTTGACTCGTCGCACGCATTCGAGGTACCATGCATAAGTTACAACACAATAATAAATGCTGCAATAACAAACACAGCAGTGACGTCTAAAATGAAAACGGTAACTGGACGGGGTCCCGATAAAGTGTCTCTGGTAAAGGGATACACTCCTCCTCAATTGGAGGAAGTGGATTGACCAGTCGATGTATGCGTCTCTCCGGGTCGGGCCTCAGTATTCTGCTAATTGCAACCTGAGGATTTAAATCAGCGAGACTCTGGAGATAATCCATCACTCGCTGGTTCAAATGCTCTTGAGCGATGATGTACTGGATAAGGTTGGCTAGCACTGGGTGTCTCTCAATCCGTCCACCGGGAAAAGATGTTACTCCTCCGGGTGCTGCACGGCTCGGAAAGTAATAGTATCCTCGTTCACGGGCATAGGGTACTGCGGATCGAAGGCGAGCAATTGCTTCTTTCGCAGCAGCTTCTATGGCCAGGCGTGGGGTTGGCATAGATTCCCCCACGAAGGAAACTTCCGTTGAATCTTGGTTGGAGTCTACGGGAGGGATGTGTACTGCTACCCAATATTCCGAGGTGGAAGCGTTGATTCTCGATTTGAACAGCTCGTACTGGGGTGGCTGGGTAGAACCCTTAGTACTGCGGGTAAAGTCCCACAATATTTTGACAAAGCTACCTGGGGTTGCATCTGGGGTTCTCAGATGAATACTGGGGCTCGACATGACAGGAAAAGGTTGTGAGGGTGGTGCACAAGGTGTGGGGTGCTTGGTAGGGTCACGAGGTGGCCTTTATATAGCAATGGAGCTGGGTTATTTTACCGTGGTGAAAGATAATAAATTTTCCAGCTTAGCTCCAAAGGTCGGGTTAGTGTCAGAGATACACATATCTCATAAAGAGACGTGTTACTGTGGTTGTCGTCGGGGTTGGTTCTGGTAGCTGTGCCCAGAAAATATGCAACTATGCACTGACAAAATATGCAAGGCTACTATTAAAAACAGAGGCACAACGACAGGCTGCATTTATTCACAAGGTTACACGATTGCAAAGCAAGGATACACTGAGACTCGGTACTACTCGTACGGCTTAGTCTACCTCGTTTATGCCTAAACTGGCGTGCCTGGTGGATGTCGAGGCTTCTCCACGTGTCTCACTGCTGAGATTAGTCAGAGGTGGCGAAGGAACTGCAGGGTCGGGGTAGCGATGATGACCATCACGGGGATTGTTAGCCACAACCCCGTTGGAGTGTGCTCCCAAAGGGCGACGAAGCACTTCTGGGGTCATCAAAGTATCTCGGTTGGCGGCTGGAGCTGACCTCAGGGTCTCGATTGGGTGTCCGAACAGCACCACTGGGTTGTCGGTGTCGGGCTCGTCTTCTCCTCTTGCTGGGGCTCGACGAACCAGCTCTCCTCGAGCTGCGATCAGATCAATGGTGATCTGGTCAAACAGTGCCTCCAGTGCACTTACATAGCGCACTAGGTGCAACAATGCGGGATCTGTCTCGTGATCTCCGTTGGCAACTTGGGGTGGTCTACCATACCCTTCAAGCCTGGGGTAGTAGTAGAACGAGCGACAGTTAACTCTCGGCGACAACTGCCGAAGTTGAACTATAGCCTCTCGAGCAGCTAGCTGGACGGCTTGTGGCTCGAAGGAAGTTGTTCTTCGAGTGAACCTGTAGGGGCATTCTGGAGATAGACCCCTACCGTAGATGTGCATAGTGGCCCAAAATTGATAGCTTTCACCGCCCATGGGTCCTTGGTACACAACATATTCTAGAGGTTCTTCTAACGTGTAGGCATGACGGGTGAGGTTTGCGAGTATGGTCACAAAACCTCCAAGGTTGGTTGCTGTGGTCTCGTTGTGCACGACGGGGCCTGGCATTATGGTTCTGTTTGGGGTAGAGGCTGTGCTGGGTTGGGGCTAGCGTGTCCTTTTTATAGAAAAAGGGGACGGAGTCTTCCTTCGCACGCTTGTGAAGGAGACATCTTGGGTGTGGTTTACTGGCGCGTGATTGACATGCTAGGTTGATAGGTTGTGCACCGACTGCCAAAAGTGCCGGGGTCACTGTGTGGCTATCTTGCATGAGAAGCTTGGCTGGGGTTTGGTTATGTTCTGGTGGGTTGGTTTGCCTAAGCTTTACGACCTGGCTAAGATAGGATTAGCCAATGGTTAGCCTGGCTCTGATACCAAGTCTGTGGAGACCGGTTCTCCGGGTATTAATTCCCAGAAAATGGCCCTTGTGCTCATCAGCCCCCGGATAACTGTTAGCTGATGAGGCACCAACTTGATACAGAAATTCGAAGCAAAATACAAAATATGTAGTACAAGACCATTCTGGCCTGTGGGTACAACAAATGGTTTCTAGTGGTTGATGGCGGAAGCGGGTTGTTAATCATCAGTGTCTATGGGACTCCATTTCCCATGGGAATAGCTGACCTGGTTAACTCCTATCCTCGCGAGGCTGCTATCACCATTACGAGGGTTCCGGGGCTGTCATCACGGTTGCCCCTCTCCGTGCAAGAAATCTGGCCAAGACAATAGCCAGGGACAAGCTAGTGAGTACTTTGAATGTACTCGCAAACATTAGGAACACGGGTATAATATAACAACGATGTTCCGAAATATTAATGCTCATGACGTCAGTCACAAAAAATAAATATCTGATGCATGTAAGCAGGTTATTTATGAAAATGCAATAATATAGCAGTATTAAAATTATGAAATAAATAACCAATATGCCACAGTCGGGCGTCTTAGCGGCACCACATAAAGGGCTTTAAAAGAAATGCCACAGTCGGGTGTCTGAGCGACACCACATAAAGGGCTTTAAAAGAAATGCCACAGTAGGGCGTCTGAGCGACACCACATAAAGGGCTTTAAAAGAAATGCCATAGTCGGGCGTCTGAGCGACACCACATAAAGGGCTTTAAAAGGAATGCCACAGTCGGGCGTCTGAGCGACACCACATAAAGAGCTTTAAAAGAAAAACAATCGTAGTGAATATCCAGGAGGTAGAACCGTCCCAGGGATGTTCGATAATACCAATAATATCACGGGTTAGTCCACAACAGAAATAATAATCCTCATTATCACATGTCACAAGTCGTAGTATCAGTTCTGATTTAACAGTTTCACCTCTGAAGACCGACACTAAGACTGACACTTGACCCATCCCAGACTGTAATCCTTAACCATGGGCACGGCTATTCGAATAGGTTTAATCTCTGCAGAGGGTGTACTCTTTACCCACGAGTAACAAATTTCTTTAGTCCATCGGGACTAATTCCGTCTACGGCCTTTTTGTTGAAAACACACCTATCTTGCACACACCAGCTTAACTCACACGTGTCTGGAATCACCCACGACACATGTCAAGCAAACTCTAAGTGGGGAGGCTACAACCTCCCGTAGCATGGGATCAAATTTATATTGCACGCTCTAAGGGGTGGCCTCTCCTCTCAGTCTCAACCGGAAACACCCATGCCCCCGGACCAGGTGGCCTGCCTACCAGCTACAACCGGTATCTTCCACCATGGCCTCTCTGTACGGTGTGTGCTAGAAAGAGGTTGACAACTTACTGAACCGTACTCTACTTGTTGTAGAGACGAGTGGTACTACGAAACGAGTATGGGGGTTACTGGAACAAGACACGATCTACGGTCGACTCAGGAGGTTTATAATCTTCCCTGCATGACATGTATAACAAAAATAACACAATCACCGCTCACCATACCTCACTATGCCATACCGGACATAACCGTCCCAACGGAGACCGGCGACAAACTCATGCCTACCCAAGGCAGAGGTTTTTCCCAGATTCCTTCCGGCATGCAGGCAAGGCACATGAGGATGATTATTATCACAAGTGTGATCATTTCCAATCAGCATGGAAATCACTAATATGCATCCATGCACATGATCATCTCACATGAAATAACAAGTTCTCCAAAATGAGGTGATGTTATAAACGTGTCATCGAACACACAAAATTATTATGCCGGGGTTCAGAATGCTTGCCTTCAATTTGTGGAAAGGCAGGGTGCACTCCAAAACTTTTGAAAGTTTCTCCTCTCTTCAAAAATCCTATTTTAAAAAAATATATGAATTAACACACAAAAACAAAACAGCACAAAAAATTGTTTTGAATTTTTTTCAAATAAATCTTAAAATAAACTAGACAATATTTGAGAGAGGTAGGAAAAAGAATTAATTTATTTGGAGTTGTATTTAAAAAGATACAACAGGTCAAAGTTTGGTCAAAATCTATTATTTAAAATAAAACAGAGAAGAAAACGTTTCAATTAAACACGTACACGTCGAAAGCGTACTTCGGAAGTGCGCTTCCACTTAACCCACGTGGACTGGGGCGGGGGTCACTGACAGTGGGTCCAGGGGGCCCACTGGTCAGGTTTGACCAGTCCCCACTCCCTCCTCTTCTCTGCCCGAGCAGAGGCGGGGCGTCCAGCGATCGTCGCCGGCGAACGGCGGTTCTTCGCGGGCATCCAAGTGCAGGGATGGATCCGCCACTCCTAGGAAGTCCTCCCGGTGGTCGTAGGGAGTGATGGGGACGGAGGGAGTCGTCGGCAACGAGCTCCGCGGCGGAGGAGGCTCCGGGGACAAAATGAGTTTGGGGATGTGGTGGTCTCCGGCCAAAATTGAGCGTGGGGTTGTGCTCGCGAGAGGGAGGGAGAGCTCTTGGTGGAGAGAGTGGAGAGGGGGAGGCACTGGTGGCAACGGAATCGGCCGGGGCTTGGCAGCGACCGTACCGGCCAGACTCGGGGAAGATGGCCTCCCCTTACTCGACTGCTGGCCAATGAAGCACTAGGAGTATCACTTGAGGTTGCTCGAGGACTCGATTGAGCTCCGGGGTACTTATATAGGCGGTGGAGGTCGGTTCCGAGGCGGCCGGCGATAAGGACGACGACGAACCGCCTCCCTGTAGCGTCAGGGCGTCGTGGCGACGACGGGAGCTAGCCGACGAGTGAGGGGATAAGATTGAGCTGTTCCCAAGGGCAGGTGGCGAGACGGGGTGGATTTGGCAGCGCCGACCGTGGCAGAGGCGCGCTGCGGACTCCGGCGTGCCGCCAAAAGCTCTGTCGGCGGCGCTGTAGGCTGCCAGGGCGGCTTGACGCGTTGTTGTGAGAAGGTTAGTGCGTGGCGTGGCGCTGCAGAGCGGGCGAAAACTAGGGGCGCGACGTGTCGGCTCGGGCGCGGCTCGTGCAATACGCATGCTCTGGGCGCGCCCAGAGCACGCACGTAAGGTGTTTGATAAAATGCCGTGGCATGCTAGAGGTCTCAGGTGAGGTTGGCAGGCAACATAACTAGGTTATTGATAGAGGGAAGATCAAGGGACAAGGTGGTTTGGTCAGGAGACCAAGTTCACAATGCCAACAACAATTCATGTCAAATCTGGTCATGCCCTCAAGGTGTTTGACAAAATGCCACAGGCACCTAGGCATTTCTTGGAGTGGCCAATTCTTCCAGATCAGTGTCTCTATGCATGCACAAGAGGGTGGTGAGGTTAGTTGGTGAAAACCACAAACTTGCTAGTGCAAGTTTTGCAGAACTTCAAATCTGGACAGGATGTGAATGGCATTATTTCATGAACCAAAAATATGCCAATGGTTGCATGCTCCTGGACTTAGGGGTTTAGCATGGAGGACTACAAGTAGGAGAAAGAATCAAGGGCCAAAGAGCAAGCAATAATATGGATGCTGTACAAACCATCATGTTGGACCAGAATGAAGATGAGGTTGTTTCACTCAAAATTTTCAAAGAACAACCCTGGATTTTTGCATATAATGGAATGATATGCTCCTACTGACATCCCATAATTTTGGTGGAGGCTAGAAAGAATTATTTAAAAGGGTTGTAGTGCAAAATTGTCAACTGGACCAGAGAAGAAAAACATGTGTAGCACTCAAAATATGCAATGAATGAAATATAATATTGCACAAAAGTGATTTAGAGATATCACATGACATCTCCAAATTTTGGTTGGATTTTTAGTTAAATCTATCAACTAGTTGTAGTACAAAAAGAGCTCCAAAATTAAAACAAGTCATTTTAATGAATAAAGTTCAGGGTGAAATAATTTAATAAATAAATCTACTGATTGAGAGATGTTTTTAATGAGAGAGCAAATAAGTTCCAATAGGTTTTGGAAGGATCCACTTGGGAAAAATTCCTTAATATTAAAGGAAAAGTTTTGAAATCAACAGAGATATTTTTGCAGGCAAAAATTTTAAACTCTTGGCAAAATTTTAATAACTAAAACCTGGTTAAATTTTTGGGGTGTTACATCTCCTTGTTTTGAGTTAGGGTGGCCAACCCCTTCTCAATCCTCAGTGTTGATGCTATCAAGCAACCAAGCTGGTCCTTCTTGTTCTTCAAAAAGTACTCAGATGCCTCCTCTTGAGTTGGCATCTTGGCAGCCTTCTCTCTCTTTGCTTTCTCCTTCTTCTCTTGAGCTTGTACTGATGATGGTCCATTCGCATTCATCACAACTTGATTATCCTCAAAGTCTGGATAGAGAGCAAAGTGTTCCTTATCCAACAGATATTTTCCTGTGCCCATCTTTGAGTTTATCAACTCCTGAATTTGTGGAGCTTATCCACAACTCCTCTTGTGGTCTGCTGCTGTCCTCTTGATAGTCTCAACCATGAGGCTCATGACCTTGAATTTCTGTGGCACATCAAATATGTGTAGCAAGTTGATTGCATGCCCTCTGATCATGTTGTGGTCACCTAGCTTGGGCAAAAGAGTGTGCCTTAGGATCCAGTTGATCGTTGGCAGCCCTGATAGAAGAAAATGGACTGACCCAAACGTGAAAGTCTCAAGATCTTTGTCTGGGATCTCCTTGTACATATGTGACATAGTATTGTGTCCCATCCTTTTGTTGGCATAAACGTCTAAGTCATCTTCACTCTCCTTTGGGGCATTGATCAGATTGGCCCACTCCTCAATGGTTGATTGGTATCTCGTACCTTCAGACGTCCAAACTATCCTGCCATCTGGATAGAAATGTGTTGTGGAGTAGAATTGCATAATGAGCTCATCATTCCAGTTGGTGAGCTTATGCCCAACAAAGTCTGCCACTCCACATGCACTGAAGCTGTCAGACACTCCAGGATAATGTTCTTCATTCTCCTTCATGTAGGTCCAGTTGACCCACCTCATATCACACACTATAGGCTTCTTGTCCAACAAGATTGTTTCATAGAAATCCTGTTGTTCCTTTGTGTGGAACCTGTAATCAACAGCAGTCCTTCTCCCGGTGGCATATGGATCTAACTCTCTCCATAGCCTCAACCCTGAGTCTCTCCTAATATTCATGTCCTCAGCCACAGGATGAGCAACATTGTGGTCTGGAATCTTGGGTTTGAGCTTCCTCAGGACTTGTCCTTCATCATCTTCCTCAGCAGCCACTTTAGGCACTGGGGCCTTGTTCTTATTAGCAGCTGGTATACTCCTGGTATTCCTCTTTGGTGCATTCTTGGCCTTGGAGGTAGCTTTGGGTGCTTCTTTGGGCTTTGATGTTGCAGCCCCTGACCTTATAGCATCACCCATCAGCTTTTGTGCCTTGGGTGCTGGTGCAGCAACCTCTTCTTCCTCCTCCTCTTCCATCATGGAAGGTTGTCCAACAACTCTGGCCATGGTCTTTCTGACCCTTTCCTTCCTCTTCTTTACTTCTGCAGCTGGCTCTATGGGATCAGGTTTTGCAGGTACTTGTGTTGATCCTCTGACCTTCAGCATGGGTGTCCTCTTGGCAGGGACCTTCCTATTAAGTCCAGGCTTTGTGGTCTTTGCTGAGCCATACTCCTTTTTTAGCACTATCTTCTTGGAAGTAGCCTCATCTTCAGCTTCCACATAGTCCTCATCCTCAGAGTCTGAGGTTCTCTTCCTTCTAGCTCTTGTGGCTGCTTTGGGAAAATTCCTACGAGTGCTTCTGCTGCCATCATCTGAAGTGCTAGAGGGACTAGTGCCCTCACTCATGTCAATATGCTCTTCTGACTTGTTCTGACTGTCACTTTGGTCTGACATGCTGAAAACACTGACTGCTGACCCTGTGAATAGTTATAGATGAGATAGAGTGGATGAGAATCACAAAATGCAGAGATTTTTGCAAAAGAATGATTCAAAAAGTTAGTTTCAGTTTTCCATAGAAAGCATCTCGGATCAACCGATTTTCAAACTCGGTGATACCGAAGCAGCTTTTGGAACCTAAACATGTGATCTCGGTCAGACCGAGTCACAATTCGGTGGCACCGAGACTGCTAGGGTTTCACAAAGTTCCAAAATCGGTCACACCGATTAGCAATTCTCGGTCGGACTGAGAGTTACTAGTGCAATGGCGTTAGCCGAGCCGGTGGGACCGAGTTTTTCAACTCGGTGGGTCCGAGATGGTTTCGGCGGAAACCTAACCCTAAATTTTCAAATCGCATCTATTCTAAGGATAGTTTTGACTGGATAGAGGTGTTTCAATCGTGGCTAGAATCATAATGAACACAATGTGCTGAGAATTAGACAAGGATAGCACTGTGATCGAGTTCATACCCTAGTTCGGTGATGAACTCGTTACGGCGGCAACGGCGGAGATGAAATCCGCTAACGGCGGCGGAGACCAGCGACAGGAGGTGGCTGGCAATGAAGTCGACGATCCGGAGACCTAGAAGGCAGAGCGAGCTATGCGCGGGCGAAGAGGTTTGGAGAAAGTTTCCAAATTTTTGCCCGTGAGTATATATAGCCCGACACTGTCGGTGTGGCCGAGTGGAACAACTCGGTGGCACCGAGATGCATAACGGTTGATAGTTACAGCAACTCGGTGAGACCGAAAAGTTCAAATCGGTTGCACCAAGAATGAAAACCTAGATCGACTTAGTGATCTCGGTATGACCGAAATGGAAGAATGGGTTAGACCGAAAAACAAAGAAGTCTTGGAAGTTTAAGTCTATGACGAATCAGGGACTCCGAGTGCTCCTCACACAGAGTGGTTTGAATCTGACTTGATCAAATTTTGTGATGTAGCATGAATAGAGATTGAGACAAGAAAAGCATAGATAGCTAGAGAAGGTTCCTAGGCATTCTTGTCCATCCACTTGGCCAAAGAAAAAAGAAACCAATCAATCAAATCAACAAGTGGATGTTCTCGAATGAGTAAAATATGCAACCAACATGCTCACACAATAAAATGGCAAATGAAATATGTGGCAAAGCATGCACAACCAATTCTAGTATCTATCAAACAATTGGCGATGACTAGGTCATCTATATATGAGTATATTGACTTAGGAGTCAAATGAGAACATTTGATCATGGGTCATACTCATCGTTTAAGCTCAAGTGGGGTTACCACTTTTATATAATGCATTGATGTGTTCACATCATTAGAGTTGCTTTGACTCAATTCTTAGAGTTAAGCTCCCCCTAGATGTGAGATCCCCCCTTAGAGGGATGAACTAACCATGGGTTTTGTCGATGATGAATTCATGTAGGTGTTGAAGATGTGGATGCTCAATGTTGATGTAGATCATTTGAGGCAATCCTTTGGAGTGAGTTGCACTTTCAATACCTACATGGGTTAGTCCCACAAGGAACAAACAAGAATATCCATAGACATAGAGTGATGCACACGCAAGATGATGTCCATGAAAACATTAGGTTACCTTGTCCCTTGCCTTACCAACATGAGGGTTTGTGACTCCTTGAACTAGTGCAAGATATGGAAGTTGATTGCACGTGTCCTTGCCATAATGATATGAGTGAAGAATGTTGGTGGAGTCACCCTCAAGAACACTCTAGTTCTTCTTCTTCGGGATCCACATCATCTTGATGGGAATCCTTGGAGTTGTAGTTGTACTTGATGAAGTAGAACTTGACGTAGTCTTGGGAACCCACTTGACCAAGGCCTTGGGTGCTTCTTCAAATGCATCAATCTCCTCTTGAAGCTTGTCCTTGCCTTTGTTCTTGTGGTCTTGTGGTGGAAGATCATCTTGTGCTTGTGTTCCCTTGAAGGAAGTAGGATCATACTTCTCTTGTTGAGGAACAAACTTCGTCTTGGGGTATTGATCTTCTTCCCACTCAACTCCATTGGCATTGAACTTTCGTTCAAAACCAACACCTTGATTCTTCCGGTGCCTTCCTTGCTTGCGTACAATTTCCTCGAATTGCTTACTCCCGGCAAGGCTCTTGTATACACCTTTCTCTATAATTCCCTTCAATAAGTTATTTTCTTGCTCAATTGTAACTTGGCTAAGAGAATCATTAGTGGAATCAAGAGAACTACTAGAAGCAACAATATTTGATTTAGCATTATTATTGTTACTACTAGAGGAAGAATCTTTCTTGTTCTTGTTATTAGACTTGACTTGAGGCATGTAAGTAGATAAGAGTAAACGCTTGGCAATGTAAGAAGAGCTTTTCTTACGGAGATGATCATTGATTGCCTTTAAGAACTCATGCTCTTGCTCAAGATTGAGCTTTTCAAAGCGTAACTTCTCATGAGCCCTTAAAAGTTCTCGATGATCTTTCAAGATAGTTTCATGAGCTAACTTAAGAGTGTTTAGTTCTTTAGTTAGATGCTCAATCTTCTCCTTATCATTGTCATTCGTTTTATCTTGATTAGCATGATTAATTGACGTTTCATCATAGTGTTCATTACTAGAGTTGTCAATAAGTAAATCATCATCACCTAACAAGTCATCTTCATCACTATTAAAATCAACATACTCGGGGTGTGTTACCTTAGGACCTTTGGCCATGAAGCATATTCCAATTCCTTCATTTGGTGAATCAAATATGTCATAGGAGTTGGTTGACACAAGTGCTAGACCCGCAACACCTTCATCTTGAGTATGTTCGGAGTCAGAGTGATACCTTCTCTCGGAGTGATGTTCAGAGTCGGAACCGGATACCCATTCACCAATATCATCTTGAATTCTTAGTTTTGTGTAGCTCCTTGATGACTTGTCCTTCCTTTCTGAATCCTTGCTTCTCCGTGAGAGTCTTCGTTCATAACGATCATCTCTACTCCTTCTCTCTCTTGGTGGTGATTCTTCTCTTCTACTTCTTCTTTTTGGAGAATCTTCTCTTCTTTTGTAGGGTGCCGTACACTCATTGGAATAGTGTCCGGGTCTCCCACAATTGTAGCAATTGTGCTCTCGACTAGAAGATCTTTTGTCATTGTAAGACCTTGACTTAGAGCTTCTTTCTTTGCTTCTACTCTTGTAGAATTTGTTGAAGTTCTTCACCATTAAGCTATATTCTTCATTGAAGGTTTGTTTCTCACTTGATGATGTGGGGGCTTCACATGAGGCTTTGTAATCACCACTTGACTTGTTGTGAAGTTCCTCCTTATCCTTGAGTAACATCTCATGAGCAACAATTCTTCCAATGACTTTCGTTGGTTTGAGATCTTTGTAATTTGGCATCATTTGGATCAATGTGCACACGGTATCATATTTTCCATCCACTGCTCTTAGGATCTTCTTGATGATGAATCTGTCGGTCATCTCTTCACTTCATAAGCCGTCAATCTCATTTGTGATAAGAGCAAGCCGAGAGTACATTTCAGCGACACCTTCACCATCCTTCATTTTGAACTTGTCAAGCTGACTTTGGAGCACATCCAACTTGCATTCCTTGACGGAGTCGGTACCTTCATGCATATCAATCAAAGTATCCCAAATTTCCTTTGCTTTCTCAAGACGACTGATTTTGTTGAATTCTTCAGAGCACAAGCCATTGAAGAGGATATCACAAGCTTGAGCGTTGTATTGCAGCATCTTCAATTCATCCGCACTTTCTTCACGGTTCGGCTCTCTCCCATTAAAGAATTCACCTTGCAAGCCAATACATACAATATCCCAAACGGCGGGGTTATGTCCAAGAATATGCATTTTCATCTTATGCTTCCAACTAGCAAAATTAGTGCCATCAAAGTAAGGATCTCTACCGTGATAATTTCCCTTGCTAGACGCCATACTCTCCTAGGTTGTGAAACCAAGGCTATGACCACCAAAAGCTATGGAAATCAAAGCAAATGGAGACCAAAGCTCTGATGCCACTTGTAGGACCTTGAAGTATGTCTAGAGGGGGCGTGATTAGACTACTTGACCAATTAAAAACTTAAACTTTTCCCAACTTTAGACTTAGGTAGATTTTAGCTATCTTTGCACAAGTCAAGCAATCTTCACACAATTCAAGCAAGCATGCAAAGAGTATATGAGCAGCGGAAATTATAGCATGCAACTTGAAAGAATGTAAAGGGAAGGGTTTGGAGGATTCAAACGCAATTGTAGACACGGATGTTTTTGTCGTCGTTCCGATAGGTGGTGCTATCGTACATCCACGTTGATGGAGACTTCAACCCACGAAGGGTAACGGCTGCGCGAGTCCACGGAGGGCTCCACCCACGAAGGGTCCATGAAGAAGAAACCTTGTCTATCCCGCCATGTCCGTCGCCCACGAAGGACTTGCCTCACTTGCGGTAGATCTTCACGAAGTAGGCGATCTCCTTGCCCTTACAAACTCCTTGGTTCAAGTCGACAATCTTGTCGGAGGCTCCCAAGTGACACCTAGCAAATCTAGGAGACACCACTCTCCAAGAAGTAACAATTGGTGCGTTGATGATGAACTCCTTGCTCTTGTGCTTCAAATGATAGTCTCCCCAACACTCAACTCTCTCTCATAGGATTTGGATCTGGTGGAAAGAAGATTTGAGTGGAAAGCAACTTGGGGAAGGCTAGAGATCAAGATTCATATGGTAGGAATGGAATATCTTGGCCTCAACACATGAGTAGGTGGTTCTCTCTCAGAACTGGTAAGTTGGAAGTGTAGGTTTGTTCTGATGGCTCTCTCCACGAATGAAGAGGAGGTGGAGGGGTACATATAGCCTCCACACAAAATCTAACCGTTACACACAATTTACCAAACTCGGTGGGACCGAATCAACAAACTCGGTCGGACTGATTCAGTAAACCTAGTGACCGTTAGTGATTTCGGTGGGACCGACATGCAACTCGGTAGGACTGATATGGTTAGGGTTAGGGCATAACGTAATCTCAGTGAGACCGATTACACAAACTCGGTGAGACCGATTTTGGTAATTAGCTAACCAGAGAGTTGGTCAGGTAAACTCAGTGGGACCGATTCTCTCTTTTCGGTGAGACCGAAATGTTATGAAAGGGAAATAGAGAGTTTACATTGCAATCTCGGTGGAACTGATCGCTCACTTCGGTTAGACCGAAATGTTACGAAGGGAAACAGAGAGATTACAATCCCATCTTGGTGAGACCGAGATCCCTATCAGTGAGACCGATTTGCCTAGGGTCTGTGGTAGTGGCTATGACAATTGAACTCGGTGGCGCCGGATATAAAGAATCGGTGGGACCGATTTTGAATTTAGGTTTAGGTCATATGTGGATGTGAGAAAGTAGTTGAGGGTTTTTGGAGCATATCACTAAGCATTTGAAGCAAGAGGCACATTAAGCAACACCTCATCCCTCCTTGATAGTATTGGCTTTTCCTATAAACTCAATGTGATCTTGGATCATTAAAATGTAAAATGTAGAGTCTTGAGCTTTTGAGCTTGAGCCAATCCTTTGTCTTTAAAATTTTGAGGGATCCACTTTCATCATCCATGCCATGCCATTCATTGAGCTTTCCTGAAATATTTGTCTTGGAATAGCATTAGCTCAATGAGCTATATGTTGTTATGAAATACCAAAACCACCTAGGGATAGTTGCACTTTCAACATAGTAGGCAAAACTTGATTGATCATACAAAAATCCACCAGTTAATTAGTCCTAGTAATGACAAACTACTAAGACCTACTCCTCTCTTTTAGAATAAATTGAGAATAATAATAAAACCCTTGCATCTCCATGGTGGAGCACAGAGATCCACCAATCTCAAATTCCCGTTCTTCACTCATTTAATATTTGTTGTCATTCATCAATTTCGAGGTGTCCATATCGTGGGTCTACAGTTGAGTAGGTTCCTTTTAAATTGGTCTTCTAATGGCAAACAATTGTCATGTGACCTTGCACATCCATCGTTGCAGGCACAACAACTCTTGGGAGGTTTTGCTAAAGAACAACATAGTAACAGAGTAAGAAGTGTAGTTTATTTAAGATGGACTAGTGGAACAATAATAGTACGAAATCATACCATGCATTTCTTATGAATGTTGGTATTGCTCAACTTGTGGACTAGTGGCACGTATGTGATAGCCCACAAGTATAGGGGATTGCAATGGTTTTCGAGGGTAGAGTATTCAACCCAAATTTATAGATTCGACACATGGGGAGCCAAAGAATATTTGTGAGTATTAGCAGTTGAGTTGTCAATCAACCACACCTGGAGATTAAGTATCAATATCAAAGTGATCAGTAGCACAGTAATACGACAGCTTGATAGTAGTAGTAACTAAGCAGTGGTAACGGTAACAGCACCAACAGTTTTGTAGAAGTTATAACAGTAGCAATAGCAATAGTTACTTAGCAAGAACAATATGTGGGAAACTCGTAGGCATTGGATCGGTGATTATGTTGGATGATATTCATCATATAACAGTCATAACCTAAGGCGACACAGAACTAGCTCCACTTCATAAATATAATGTAGGCCTGCATTCCATAAATAGTCATACGTGCTTATGGAAAAGAACTTGCATGACATCTTTTGTCCTACCCTCCCGTGGCAGCGGGTGTCGGTGTCAAAACCGGCGGATCTCGGGTAGGGGGTCCCGAACTATGCGTCTAAGGCTAATGGTAACAGGAGGCGGGGGACAAAATGTTTACCCAGGTTCGGGCCCTCTCGATGGAGATAATACCCTACTTCCAGCTTGATTGATCTTGATGATATGAGTATTACAAGAGTTGATCTACCACGAGACCGTAGAGGCTAAACTCTAGGAGCTAGCCTATGATTATGATTGCCATCGTCCTACGGACTAAACACTCCGGTTTATATAGACATCGGAGGGGGCTAGGGTTACACAGAGTCGGTTATAGAGAAGGAGATCTACATATCCGGATTGCGAAGCTTGCCTTCCACACAAAGGAGAGTCCCATCCGGACACGGGATGAAGTCTTCAATCTTGTATCTTCATAGTTCGACAGTCCGGCCAAAGCATATAGTCCGGCTGTCCAAGGATCCCTTAATCCAGCACTCCCTTAGTAGCCCCTGAACCAGGCTTCAATGACGATGAGTCCGGCACGCAAATTGTCTTCGGCATTGCAAGGAGGTTCCTTCTCCGAATACTCCATAGAAGATTTTGAACACAAGGATCGTGTCCGGCTCTGCAAAACAAATTCCACATACCACCGTAGAGAGTACAATATTCCACAAATCTAATCTACTGACAACTTTTCACAGCGTGACATCACGCCACGGCCCGGTCATTATTCGAACCGTTTTTCTCAACCAGCTGCTGCACATATTGCGAGGCGGTTTCCTTGGCACGTCTTGTCGAACCAGAGATCATGTCCCCTTATCACGAGATTCTCATCAATACGGGTGTGGGTAACCCAACTGCGCCATCAATTGCGGCGCTTGGGGAATAAGCGATTTTACAGGGCAAGTGGGGAGGCGCACAGTTTCGACCGCCTTTATAAAGGGATAATGATTCCTCTTTTTCACCCAAGCCTTCTTCTTCCCCTGCCCATCCATTCTCGCACGCTCGAGCTCTAGCGCCCAAGCTCTCACCTTCTCCGTAAAGCCATTCCAAACATGTCCGGAGTGGGAGGCAAGTGGATGGTCTCCTCCGTTACGGAGGAGGACATTATGAAGCTACGGGAAGCCGGATACCTGGCCGCAAACATCGCGCACCAGTTCCCAGACCCAGGGCAGATCGTCCCTACTCCGAAACCCCACAAGAGGGTTGTATTCCTTGCTCACTTTGTCCGTGGACTGGGATTACCCCTCCACCCATTTGTCCATGGGCTCATGTTTTACTACGGGCTAGACTTCCATGATCTGGCCCCCGATTTCATCCTCAACATCTCAGCGTTTATCGTCGTGTGCGAGGCCTTCCTCCGCATCAAGTCCCACTTCAGCCTGTGGCTGAAGACCTTCAACGTGAAGCCGAAGGTGGTGGTCTGCCAGCAAGCGGAGTGCGGAGGCGCCATGGTGGGCAAGATGCCCAACGTTACCTGGCTCAAAGGCTCCTATGTGGAGATCGTGAAGGGGTGGCAATCAGGGTGGTTCTATATCACGGAGCCGCGCGACGCTGGGCGGCGGCCCCCGAATTTCGATCCGACATCCCCATGCGGCTCACCTCCTGGAAAGAGAAGGGCTTAGCCTGGGGTTCACCGGTGGAGCTTACTGGACTACAGACCTGTGTCAAAAATATGATAAGGAAGAAAATCAAGCTTGTCAACGTGGTCCAGGTCATGCTCTTCCGCCAGATCCTTCCGTGTCAAAGACGGGCATTCAATATGTGGGAGTTCGACCCGGCTGAACACCAGACGCTACGAGAGCTCTTCGATACAACGCACAAAGACTTCTGGAAGGTGTTGTTCAAGGCCGCCGAGGTACCTCCTCCCGTTACTGAGGATTGCGGACTCAGCGCAAAGCGCCCCGCCAATCCGGTAAGCTCTTTATATTTTACAAGATGTTCCTTTCCCCAGTATATTCGCGGGAGGAATCTAAGCCTCTAAGCCCATTTAACAGGACTAGGTGGTGACAGCGGGGCGGATCGACTGTCCAACTCCACTACCTGAAGATACAACAACGACTCTCCTAACAGAGATGTTGTTTCCCACGCCCTATGAGGTGCCCCAAAAAAAGGCCAAGAAGAAGGCTGCGGGGACCAGGAAAGGTCTCCGGCACAAGGTTGTGTCAGACTCATCGTCCGAAGACACCGAGGCGCGCTCCTCCAATGAAAACGAGGAGGAGGAAGAGGAAAGCCCTTCCCCCAACCGGGAGGGGGGAGAAGAAAAGGAAGGCCGCCCCGTCTGGGGAGGCCGAAAGGTCCAAGAAGGGAAAGACCCTCCCTCCGGACCACTCCACAACAGCCACCTATAGCGACGAGGAGTGGTTGCCCAGGGACAAGCCCCTGCGAAGTCGTAAGTATCCGGACACTATAATACTTCCGGTATGTTTTGCTTTATTGCTTCTTATCATGTCAAATATGATTATGCAGTTCATCCAAAGCCCACATCGACGTATCCACCTCGGATGGGTCTTTGAGCCAGTCGGCGATGAACAGTGATTCACTCCCGACGGCCACTGATACGTCTCCAACGTATCTATAATTTTTGATTGCTCCATGCTACTTTATCTATTGTTTTGGACTATATTGGGTTTTATTTTCCACTTTTATATTATTTTGGGGACTAACCTATTAACCGGAGGCGCAGCCCAGAATTGTTGTTTTTTGCCTATTTCAGTGTTTCGAAGAAACGGAATATCAAACAGAGTCCAAACGGAATGAAACATTCGGAAACGTGA
This sequence comes from Triticum aestivum, assembly GCF_018294505.1. Lineage (NCBI taxonomy): Eukaryota > Viridiplantae > Streptophyta > Magnoliopsida > Poales > Poaceae > Triticum > Triticum aestivum. The sequence continues at coordinate 571,979,514 of NC_057804.1, read as the reverse complement.
TTTTCTCACCGAACGTGATCCAGGAGACTTGGACCCTACTCCACGAAGTAACCGAGGAGGTCACGAGGGTGGGGGCGCCCCCCCCCCTAGGGCGCGCCCCCTACCTCGTGGGCCCCCTGTTGCTCCACCGACATACTCCTTCCTCCTATATATACCTACGTACCCCCGACAGGTCAGATACGGAGCCAAAAACCTAATTCCACCACCGCAACTTTCTGTATCCATGAGATCCCATCTTGTGGCCTGTTCCGGAGCTCCACCAGAGGGGGCATCTACCACTGAGGGCTTCTACATCAACACCATAGCCTCTCCGATGATGTGTGAGTAGTTTACTTCAGACCTTTGGGTCCATAGCTAGTAGCTAGATGGCTTCTTCTCCCTTTTTGGATCTCAGTACAATGTTCTCCCCCTCTCTTCTGGAGATCTATTCGATGCAATCTTCTTTTTGCGGTGTGTTTGTTGAGACGATGAATTGTGGGTTTATGATCCAGCTTATCTATGAATAATATTTGAATCTTCTCTAAATTCTTTTATGTATGATTGAGTTATCTTTGCATGTCTCTTAGAATTATCCGTTTGGTTTGGCCAACTAGATTGGTAGTTCTTGCAATGGGAGAAGTGTTTAGCTTTGGGTTCAATCTTGCGGTGTCCTTTCCCAGTGACAGCATGGGTAGCAAGGCACGTATTGTATTGTTTCCATCAAGGATAACAAGATGGGGTTTTTATCATATTGCATGAATTTATCCCTCTACATCATGTCATCTTGCTTAAGGCGTTACTCTGTTTTTAACTTAATACTCTAGATGCATGCTGGATAGCGGTCGATGAGTGGAGTAATAGTAGTAGATGCAGAATCGTTTCGATCTACTTGTCACGGACGTATGCCTATATACATGATCATACCTAGATATACTCATAACTATGCTCAATTCTGTCAATTGCTCAACAGTAATTTGTTCACCCACCGTAGAATACTTATGCTCTTGAGAGAAGCCACTAGTGAAACCTATGGCCCCGGGTCTATTCTCATCATATCAATCTCTATCACTTTATTATTTGCTTTGTTTTTACTTTGCCTTTTACTTTTCACTTTGCATCTCTATATCAAAAATACCAAAAATATTATTTATCATCTCTATCATATCTCACCCTCGTAAGTGACCGTGAAGGGATTGACAACCCCTAATCGCGTTGGTTACGAGTAGCTATCATTTTGTATAGGTACGAGGGACTTGTGTGTGGTCTCCTACTGGATTGATACCTTGGTTCTCAAAAACTAAGGGAAATACTTACGCTACTTTGCTGCATCATCCTCTCCTCTTCGTGGAAATCTAACGCAGTGCTCAAGAGGTAGCAAGAAGAATTTCTGGCGCCGTTGCCAGGGAGGCTCACACAAGCAAGTCAACCATACCAAGTACCCATCACAATCCCTATCTCTTGCATTACATTATTTTCCTCTCGTTTTCCTCTCCCCCACTTCACCCTTGCCATTTTATTCGCCCTCTCTTTCCCAATCTCCTTCTCTCCTTCCCATTTTCCTTTTTCCCTTTGCCTTTTTGTTTGCTTGTGTGTTGGATTACTTGTTGCCATGGTGCAAGATAATACCAAATTGTGTGACTTGTCGAATACCAATAATAATGATTTGCTTAGTACTCCGATTGCTCCTCTTAATAATGGTGAGTCTTGTGAAATGAATACCGCTTTGCTGAATCTTGTTATGAAAGATCAATTCGCCGGCCTTCCTAGTGAAGATGCCACTACTCATCTAAATAATTTTGTTGATTTGTGTGATATGCAAAAGAAGAAAGATACGGATAACAATATTGTCAAATTGAAGTTATTTCCGTTTTCACTTAGAGATCGTGCTAAAATTTGGTTTTTGTCTTTGCCTAAAAATAGTATTGATTCTTGGAACAAGTGCAAAGATGCTTTTATATCTAAGTATTTTCCTCCCGCTAAGATCATCACTCTTAGGAACGATATTATGAATTTTAAACAACTTGATCATGAGCATGTCACCCAATCTTGGGAAAGAATGAAATTGATGCTTCGCAATTGCCCTACTCATGGTTTGAATTTATGGATGATCATACAAAATTTTTATGCCGGTTTGAACTTTGCTTCTAGAAATCTCTTAGATTCAGCCGCGGGAGGCACGTTTATGGAAATTACTTTAGGGGATGCTACAAAATTGCTTGATAATATTATGGCCAATTATTCTCAATGGCACACCGAAAGATCTTCTAGTAAAAAAGTGCATGCTATAGAAGAAATCAATGTTTTGAGTGAAAATATGGATGAACTTATGAAGATGTTTGCTACTAAAAATACTTCTCTTGATCCCAATGATATGCCTTTTTCTACTTTGATTGAGAATAATAATGAATCTATGGATTTGAATTTTGTTTGTAGGAATAGTTTTCGAAACAACGCGTATAGAGGGAATTTTAATCCTAGGCCTTATCCTAGTAATCCTTCTAATAATTATGGAAATTCCTACAACAACTCTTATGGAAATTTTAATAAGATGCCCTCTGAATTTGAGAGTAGTATTAAAGAGTTTATGAATTCACAAAAGAATTTTAATGCTTTGCTTGAAGAGAAATTGCTTAAAGTTGATGATTTGGCTAGGAACGTTGATTGAATTTCTCTTGAAATCGATTCTTTAAAGCTTAGATCTATTCCTCCTACGCATGATATCAATGAGTCCCTCAAAGCCATGAGAATTTCCATTGATGAGTGCAAGGAAAGAACCGCTAGGATGTGTGCTTCCAAAGATGCCTTTATTAAAGCGTGTTCTTCCAATTCCTATGAAAATGAAGATGAAGATCTAAAAGTTATTGATGTGTCCCCTATTAAAGCTTTGTTTTGCAATATGAATCTTGATGAAACTGAATATGATTTTCCTTTACCTAGAAGGCGTTCTAAGAATTCGGAGTTTCTAGATCTTGATGATGAAAGTGGGATTGAAAGAAATAAAAACCTAGATGTTGCTAAACCCACTATTTTGGATCTCAAGGAATTTCATTATGAAAATTTCTCTTTGATTTGTTGTATTTCCTTGTTGCAATCCGTGCTAGATTCTCCTCATGCTTATAGTCAAAATAAGGCCTTTACTGAACACATTGTTGATGCTTGATGCAATCTTATGAAGAAAAACTTGAGTTGAAAGTTTCTATCCCTAGAAAACTCTATGATGAGTGGGAACCTACTATTAAAATTAAAATTAAAGATTATGAGTTTCATGCTTTGTGTGATTTGGGTGCTAGTGTCTCTACTATTCCCAAAACTTTATGTGATATGCTAGATTTCCGTGACTTTGATGATTGCTCTCTAAACTTGCATCTTGCGGATTCCACTATTAAAAAGCCTATGGGAAGAATTAATGATGTTCTTATTGTTGCAAATAGGAATTATGTGCCCGTAGATTTTATCATTCTTGATATAGATTGCAATCCTTCATACCCATTATTCTTGGTAGACCTTTCCTTAGAACGATTGGTGCAATTATTGATATGAAGGAAGGGAATATTAGATTCCAATTTCCCTTAAAGAAGGGCATGGAAAACTTCCCTAGAAAGAAAATAAAATTACCATATGAATCTATCATGAGATCCACTGATGGATTGCCTACCAAAGATGGCAAAACCTAGATCTATCCTTGCTTTTATGCCTAGCTAGGGGCGTTAAACGATAGCACTTGTTGGGAGGCAACCCAATTTTAATTTTTGTATTTTTGTTTTTGCTTCTGTTTAGGAATAAATTATCCATCTAGCCTATGTTTAGATGTGGTTTTATGTTTATTTAGTGTTTGTGCCAAGTAGAACCTATAGGATAACCTACGATGATAGTTGATTTGATTCTGCTGAAAAACAGAAACTTTGCACACACGAATATAATTTTTTTAAATCCCAGGAATGTGCTTTTGCGTTGATTCTTTTCGCTTCTGTTCAATAGACAAATTTTCCAGGACTTACTATTTTGGTAGAATTTTTAGAGTTCCATAAGTTTGCGTTAGTTACAGATTTCTACAGACTGTTCTGTTTTTGACAAATTCTGTTTTGTGTGTGTTGTTTGCTTATTTTGATGAATCTATGGCTAGTAAAATAGTTTATAATCCATAGAGAAGTTGGAATACAGTAGGTTTAACACCAATATAAATAAAGAATGGGTTCATTACAGTACCTTGAAGTAGTCTTTTGTTTTGTTTCTCTAACGGAGTTCACGGGATTTCTATTGAGTTTTGTGTTGTGAAGTTTTCAAGTTTTGGGTGAATTATTTTGTTGGATTATGGAACAAGGAGTGGCAAGAGCCTAAGCTTGGGGATTCCCATGGCACCCCCAAGATAATCCAAGGACACCAAAAAGTCAAAGCTTGGGGATGCCCCGGAAGGCATCCCCTCTTTCATCCACTTCCATCGCTAATTTACTTGGAGCTATATTTTTATTCGCCACATGATATGTGTTTTGCTTGCAGCGTCTTGTATTATTTGCATCTTTGCTTGTTAGTTTACCACAGTCATCCTTGCTGTACACACCTTTTGACAGAGCCATACATGATTTGGAATTTGCTAGAATACTCTATGTTCTTCACTTATATCTTTTGAGCTTGATAGTTTTGCTCTAGTGCTTCACTTATATCTTTTGAGCGTGATAATTTTTGCTCTAGTGCTTCACTTAGATCTTTTAGAGCACGGTGGTGGATTTGTTTTAAAGAAACTATTGATCTCTCATGCTTCACTTAGATTATTTTGAGAGTCGTTAATAGCATGGTAATTTGCTTAATGATAATATACTTGGTATTCAAGATATGTGAAACTTTCTTTTGAGTGCGTTGAATACTAAGATAAGTTTGATGCTTGATAATTGTTTTCAGATATGGAGTTGATAATATCAAATTAATGCTAGTTGGGTGATTATGAATTTAAAGAATGCTTGTGTTGAAGTTTGTGATTCCCGTAGCATGCACGTATGTTGAACCGCTTTGTGATGAAGTTGGAGCACAATTTTATTTATTGTTTGTCTTCCTTATGAGTGGCGGTCGGGGACGAGTGATGGTCTTTTCCTACCAATCTACCCCCCTAGGAGCATGCGCATAGTGCTTTGGTTTTTGAGGACTTCTAAATTTTTGCAACAAGTGCATGAGTTCTTTTGATTAATGTTGAGTCCATGGATTATACGCACTCTCACCTTTCCGCCTTTGCTAGCCTCTCTAATACCGCGCACTTTTCGCCGGTATCATACACCCACCATGTACCTTCCTCAAAATAGCCACCATACCTACCTATTATGGCATTTCCATATCCATTCCGAGATATATTGCCATGCAAATTTCCACCGTTCCGTTTATTATGACACGCTCCATCATTGTCATATTGCTTTTTGCATGAACATGTAGTTGACATTGTATTTGTGGCAAGGCCACCTTCATAATTTTCATACATGTCGCTCTTGATTCATTGCATATCTCGGTACACCGCCGGAGGCATTAATATAGAGTCATATTTTGTTCTAAGTATCGAGTTGTAATTGTTGAGTTGTAAGAAAAATAAAAGTGTGATGATCATCATTATTAGAGCATTGTCCCAGTGAGGAAAGGATGATGGAGACTATGATTCCTCCATAAGTCGGGATCAGACTCTGGACGAAAAAAAAGAGGCTATAAAAAAAAGGAGAAGGCCCAAACAAAAAAGAGAGAGAAAAAGAGAGAAGGGATAATGCTACTATCCTTTTTCCACACTTGTGCTTCAAAGTAGCACCATGATCTTAATGATAAGAGAGTCTCATATGTTGTCACTTCCATATACTAGTGGGAATTTTTCATTATAGAACTTGGATTGTATATTCCAATGATGAGCTTCCTCAAAATTGCCCTAGGTCTTCGTGAGCAAGCAAGTTGGATGCATACCCACTTAGTTTATTTTGTTGAGCTTTCATATACTTATAGCTCTAGTGCATCCATTGCATGGCAATTCCTACTCACTCACATTGATATCTATTGATGGGCATCTCCATAGCCCATTGATACGCCTAGTTGATGTGAGACTATCTTCTCCTTTTTGTCTTCTCCACAACCACCATTCTATTCCATCAATAGTGCTATGTCCATGGCTCACGCTCATGTATTGCGTGAAAGTTGAAAGAGTTTGAGATTACTAAAGTATGAAACAATTGCTTGGCTTGTCATCGGGGTTGTGCATGATTAAATATTTTGTGTGATGAAGATAGAGCAACAGCCAGACTATATGATTTTGTAGGGATAACTTTCTTTAGCTATGTTATTTTGAGAAGACATGATTGCTTTGATTAGTATGCTTGAAGTATTATTACTTTTATGTCAATATGAACTTTTGTCTCGAATCTTTTAGATCTGAATATTCATGCCACAATTAAGAAGATTTACATTGAAATTATGCCAAAGTATCACTCCCCATCAAAAATTCTTTTTCTATCATTTACCTGCTCAAGGACGAGCAGGAATTAAGATTGGGGATGCCTGATACGTCTCCAACGTATCTATAATTTTTGATTGCTCCATGCTACTTTATCTACTGTTTTGGACTATATTGGGCTTTATTATCCACTTTTATATTATTTTTGGGACTAACCTATTAATCGGAGGCCCAGCCCAGAATTGCTGTTTTTTTGCCTATTTTAGTGTTTCGAAGAAAGGGAATATCAAACGGAGTCCAAACGGAATGAAACCTTCGGAAACGTGATTTTCTCACCGAACGTGATCCAGGAGAATTGGACGCTACTCCACGAAGTAACCGAGGAGGTCACGAGGGTGGGGAGGCGCCCCCCCTAGGGCGCGCCCCCTACCTCGTGGGCCCCTTGTTGCTCCACCGACGTACTCCTTCCTCCTATATATACCTACGTAGCCCCGACAGATCGGATACGGAGCCAAAGACCTAATTCCACCGCCGCAACTTTCTGTATCCATGAGATCCCATCTTGGGGCCTGTTCTGGAGCTTCGCCGGAGGGGGCATCTACCATGGAGGGCTTCTACATCAACACCATAGCCTCTCCGATGAAGTGCGAGTAGTTTACTTCAGACCTTCGGGTCCATAGCTAGTAGCTAGATGGCTTCTTCTCTCTTTTTGGATCTCAATACAATGTTCTCCCCATCTCTTGTGGAGACCTATTCGATGTAATCTTCTTTTTGCGGTGTGTTTGTTGAGACCGATGAATTGAGGGTTTATGATCCAGCTTATCTATGAATAATATTTGAATCTTCTCTGAATTCTTTTATGTATGATTGAGTTATCTTTGCAAGTCTCTTTGAATTATCCGTTTGGTTTGGCCAACTAGATTAGTAGTTCTTGCAATGGGAGAAGTGTTTAGCTTTGGGTTCAATCTTGCGGTGTCCTTTCCCAGTGACAACAGGGGCAGCAAGGCACGTATTGTATTGTTGCCATCGAGGATAACAAGATGGGGTTTTTATCATATTGCATGAATTTATCCCTCTATATCATGTCATCTTGCTTAAGGCGTTACTCTGTTTTTAACTTAATACTCTAGATGCATGCTAGATAGCGGTCGATGAGTGGAGTAATAGTAGTAGATGCAGAATCGTTTCGATCTACTTGTCTTAGACGTGATGCCTATATACATGATCATACCTAGATATACTTATAACTATGCTCAATTCTGTCAATTGCTCAACAGTAATTTGTTCACCCACTGTAGAATACTTATGCTCTTGAGAGAAGTCACTAGTGAAACCTATGGCCCCTGGGTCTATTCTCATCATATTAATCTCAATCATTTTATTATTTGCTTTGTTTTTACTTTGCCTTTTACTTTTCACTTTGCATATCTATATAAAAAATACCAAAAATATTATTTATCATCTCTATCAGATCTCACCCTCGTAAGTGACCGTGAAGGGATTGACAACCCCTAATCGCGTTGGTTGCGAGTAGCTATCGTTTTGTGTAGGTACGAGGGACTTGTGCGTGGTCTCCTACTGGATAGATACCTTGGTTCTCAAAAACTGAGGGAAATACTTACGCTACTTTGCTGCATCATCCTCTCCTCTTCGAGGAAATCCAACGCAGTGCTCAAGAGGTAGCAGCAACCACCCCCCGCCCCGTGGATGACACCGAGGTATTGTCTCAGAGGATACCGGACTAGGGGGAGACAGTTCTGGAGACGCCCCAAGGGGAAATCCCAGATGCCGGGTACATGGGGGGAAGAGCCCCATGGATTCTGATGATGGGCGCCACATCAAGTCTGCCCCCAGCTGGATACTGCGCCAGAACCTCCAGTGGTTCCGGATTCAGGTAGGCAGCCCCTTACTAAGGGGGGCGACCCTCTTGTGCCGATGACCTCTGTCCATCCAGAGGCATCGGACAACTTGCTGGAAGCGCTTTGCGGCGCTTCCATTGACGAAGAGCACCGCACCATCATGAGTGCGGTGATCGAGTAGGTTTGGTCCGCCAAAAGCAGATGGACCAAAGCCTGCGCCAGCCTCCTAACAGGCTTTGAGGTAAGTAAACAAATTATGAGAAAATATCACAGCATAGACAGTAGCCCCTGATGCTCTGTTTGGTGTTCGGAAAGAAAGGCCGAACAGAGGATGAAATAACATCCACTTGAGTCTAATCAGAATATGTCTATGTGAATAAGCAGGCGTTGCTGCTGGCCGCTGCCGCTCGTACTACGGAGGTCTCCGGACTGAAGTGGGACCTGGAGCGGAATGAGGAAGAGCTCGACCTCGTGAAGAGGCAGCTCGAGGAAAACAAAGGTACATAATACCCTGTCTGTATGTCATATAAAGGAAAAGTTGTTGATGCTAATAGAAGCATCATGAATTTTAATGGGGGCCACAACCGCAGTGGCGGCCCTTAAGAAGGCATTGTCGAAGGCCGAAAACAGAGCGTCCAAGGAGTGCACCGGGCGCGAGAAACAAGAGGCCCGGGTTGACGAGGTCCAGCAAGAGCTCCAGGACTTGGAGCGTGACTCTAAGACACAAGAGTCTGAGCTTGCGAAGGCCCGCCAGAGCGCACATGATGCCAAAGCTGAAGCCCAAAAGGCCCTGCAATAGGTTCAAGCGGCCAAGACAATTGGGGCGGGTAAGGCATTCAATATGCAAAGCAAGCATGTGATGGAGACTTTCTTTTTACTTACCCGAATTTGGAGCTCTCCAAGAGCATTCACAGATCTGCCACGGAGCATCTCTGATGCCGCAGAGTTCTACCGAGCTGAGGAAGGGAGCTCGACGGAGAAGTTTTTCTGGTCCCAGTATATTGGGGCCGAACGCCCGATGCCCTTGAGCGACCAGCTAAAGCAACTGGTCGGACTTCACAGGGCATCCGAACTGGCCATGAAGGATCACATAATCCTGATGTGGCCTGCTGAGCCCCTGCGCAGCAGCTACTTCGGCCTGGTAAAGTGGCTTGTGAATGCCTGCCCGCAGCTTGAAATCTTAAAGCAGTCAGTCTGTATTGAAGGTGCGCGCAGGGCCTTTGCCCGTGTGAAAGTGCACGGGGCAAAGATGGATGCCGAGAAGCTGGTGACAAAGGGGCCGCCGAAGGGCAAGGAGCACCGCCACCCTGAAAAGTATTATGATGGTGTCCTGAAGGGTGCCCGCCTTCTGGCGGAGGAATGTGCTAAGGATGTAATATTTGAATGAATGTAGTCATTTGATCCTGCAATATGAAAACAAGTTCATGTGCGCTATGAAATGCTTGTTGATTTAAAAATATTACCTTCTGTGTGGCCGTTTATAAAATCTGAGAGTTAGCCAGTCGTCGGCTTCTGCCCCCATGTAACTAGTACTGGGGTGTTTGGGATAAATCTAAAGACTCTTTATCCAAATTTTTGGTCCTTTAAGGAGGTGTTTAGCGCAACGAACAAGGCAATCGGACTATACAGCTTTATCGCTCTCACTTAGCCATAGAAGTCTATAATTTTAAATTTGGCGTAGCCCCTGGTATTCGGAAAGCCGAACTTGGGGCGCTATACACGCCAAAATCGGACAAGGCCGATTCCTCGCCCAAAGCGGAAAAAATCTTTAAGAATTTGAGACCTCTCGAATAGCGACCAGCTCTTGCTACATCATGACAATCAGTTTTCGGCTTTCTCTACTGAGGTGCTCGTCCGGAAGAACCGGGACACAATCGCAGTAGTTCTCCCTGTGCTACCTTAGCCGATATAGCGGAACGTAAGGCACCAAAACATGGGAGCCAGGCAAACCCAACTATTGACCCAAGACATGATTCGGAGCTGATGCATATAATGCTATAAGTTCGGTGTGCCGTACTGTCGAAAGTGTTCAGACTTTTCTTGTCGTGTTATGGGGTACACTGAAGCTCCTGGCGAGCTGATCGTACCAAAATGTACGGGAGCTATTTGTAATAAATAAACAGTCAAGAAAGAGATAGAGAAATGTAATAATAAGCTGACATTGTACATTATTTTCCTTTGTTATAAGAATAGGCCGTATGTATACAAGTAGTGCGATTAGCAAAATAGGACTATTTGACATGTCCTAACCAAGAGCGAGCTGCGTGCAGGTATGTAAAACAGGTATAGCGATCGTTATCAAAGACCACCCGGGGATTCCCTTGTACATCAAAGCTTCTTGCCTCCTTGGTAGTTCCTTCCCATGATGGGTCCGATAATCAGGCTATCGGAAAGAGCTTCCAGAGAATAGAGTCCTGAAAGAAAGAAAATGATGAAGGTATACGGGTCCTGGGGCGGTTGAGCCCCATTGTGGACCACATTATAGCTGTGCCTCCACCTATGCCCATGGTATTTTAAGTGCGTAATTATGTACGTGCGGCACGAATTTCTCTGCTTGACTGGGACTAGAGGGGGCTGAATTGCTAGGCGAGCTCAAGGTGTGCCAAACGATCCTGTTGCAGAGTACTCCGGACTTGCTTAGCGGTGTCCGGAGGCTTTATTGCCGATTAGAGGTCTGCCTAAGAAGGATGCTCTGTACTTCTACTGCAAGGGCCACAGTGTGCTCTTCTGTACGAAGGGAGCCCTCTGTGTTTCCATTGACTGTTATAACCCCGCGAGGTCCTGGCATCTTGAGCTTGAGGTATGCGTAGTGTGGTATCGCATTGAATCGAGCAAATGCGGTTCGTCCTAGTAGTGCATGATAACCACTACGGAATGGGACGATATCGGAGATTAACTCCTCGCTTCAGGAGTTGTCCGGAGATCCGAAGACTATTTCCAGTGTGATTGAGCCCGTACAATAGGCCTCTACACCTGGTATGACACCTTTAAAGGTGGTTTTGGTGGGTTTGATCCTTGAGGGATTGATGCCCATTTTGCTCACTATATCTTGATAAAGCAGGTTTAGGCAACTGCCACCATCCATAAGGAGTTGTGTGAGGTGGAATCCGTCAATGATGGGGTCGAGGACCAATGCGGCCGAACCGTCATGACAGATACTGGTAGGATGGTCCCTGTGATCGAAAGTGATCGGACGGGAAGACCATGGATTGAACTTTGGGGTGACTGGCTCCATCGCTTAGACGTTCCTTAGTGCGCGCTTGCACTCCTGCATGGGAATATGGGTGGCGTATATCATATTTACCATTTTCACTTGGGGAGGAAACTTCTTCTGTCCTCCTGTGTTCGGCAGCCGGGGCTCCTCGTCATCCTCACTATGCGCCCCCTTTTCCTTGTTTTCAGCATTCAACTTGCCGGCCTGTTTAAACACCCAACATTCTCTGTTGGTGTGGTTGGCTGGTTTATTGGGGGTGTCCTGAATTTGACACGAGCGATCGAGTATGCAGTCCAGACTGGATGGGCCCGGGTTGTTTCTTTCGAATGGCTTTTTCCGCTGACCGGATTTAGAGCCACTGAATCCGGCATTGACTATTGTGTCTTCGGTGTTGTCGCCATTGTTGCGACGCTTGTGTCTGTTGCGTCGAGGCTTGCCGTTGTTGTCTCTGGCATCTGAAGTGCCAGGATTTCTTGACGTGCTATTGCTGCAAGCCAGCCAGCTGTCCTCACCCGCACAAAAGCGGGTCATGAGTGTCGTGAGGGTTGCCATGGACTTCGGCTTTTCTTGGTCAAGATGTCGAGAAAGCCACTTGTCACGGATATTATGCTTAAAGGCCGCTAGGGCTTCGGCATCCAGACAGTCGACAATTTGTTTTTTTAGTTAGGAACCGAGTCCAGAATTTCCTGGCTGACTCTCCGGGCTGTTGGGTTATGTGACTTAAGTCATCAGTATCCGGTGGTCGCACATAAGTGCCCTGGAAGTTGTCAAGGAATGCGTCTTCCAGGTTCTCCCAACTACCAATGGAGTTTGCCGGCAGGCTATTCAGCCAATACCGAGCTGGTCCCTTGAGTTTTAGTGGGAGGTACTTGATGGCATGTAGATCATCGCCGCGGGCCATGTGAATGTGGAGAAGGAAATCTTCAATCCATACCGTGGGGTTTGTTGTACCATCGTATGATTCAATATTCACGGGTTTAAACCCTTCTGGGAAATCATGATCCATTACTTCGTCAGTGAAACATAGAGGGTGTGTGGCGCCTCTGTGCCGGGCTACATCATGACACAGTTCAAATGAGTTTGATCTGCTATATTCGGCCTGGCCGGATTTGTTTTTAGTATATCCGGCATGACGGTCATCATCACGCGTTGGGGCGCGCCCCCGTGATCCGTAGATCGATCTTGACTGTCCTGCTTTGTTTTCCAATACGTCTCGTAGGTCCTGCTTGTAGCCCCGGGCCTTCGTGTTTTTGCTTGTTTGGCGACAGGGTGTGGGCTGGACTTTGGGCTGATACGCCGCTTCGTCTCAGCCACGAGGTGGCCGGTCAGCCGCATCATGCGCTAGTAGTGTGGGCTTTAATGCCTCCTCCTCGAGTTGAGGTAGCAATCTGTGCTTTGGGTAACTTTTGGTTGGGCGCTTGAGTTTGTATTCCTCGGCTGCCAGGACCTCGGTCCATCTACCAGTTTAGCAGATCTTGATCAGCTTGAAGCTGCTGCTGCTTCTTCTTCAGGCTTTTTGCAGTGGCTATAAGCCGGTGCATGAAGCGCTCCTGCTCGACGAGATCCTCAGGCACAATGAATTGTTCATCGCCGAGGCTCACCTCGTCTTCGAAGAGGGGCATGTAATTGTCATCCTCCAAGTCTCCATCCATTGCCTGTTTCTCAGGGCTAGCTTGCCCATCCTCCCGTCAGGCTTGCTCGAGGCTTGGCTGGGCGGGATTGTTTTCGTCTTCGGCACCATCCGGATTGCTATCATCTCTTGTGCCGGTATCACTATTTTTTCTATGGCAGGGCTTAGAGCGGAGCCTATGATGCCGGTGCTTAGATTGCTTCTCAAGGGGACTATCCTCCGTTGCCTCATCGCCATTGCCTTCTTTGGGTGTGTCCACCATATATATATATCATATGATGAGGTGGCTGTCCAGCGCCCTATGGGCGGTGGCTCCTGTTCTTCTCCTGCATCATCGTCCATACCGTCGATGTCTTCGGAGTCGAAGTCAAGAATGTCGGTTAATTCATCCATAGTGGCTATTAAGTGGGTGGTGGGTGGGGAATGGATTTCTTCGTCGTCCGCTTCCCACTCAAGCCGGACATAGTTCGGCCAGGAGTCTCCTGACAGGGAGAGATACTTTAATGAATTTAGCACGTCACCCAAGGGCGAGTGCTGAAAGATATCCATGGAGGTGAACTCCATGATTGGTGCCTAATCAGATTCGATAGGCACGGATGTACGTGATTCGGAGCCTATGGTCGGAGGTGTGTCCGAGGGTCCGATGACATAGGCCTCATCGGAGGCGAAGTCTGTGTTCGGCTCTATCACCAATGAGTGTGCGGCCTCCGTGGCATGGTCCATCCACCCATCCTTGGATGGCACTATATGCTTCAGATTAAGGGCCGGGGCAGCTGCAGGTGTGATCTCTCGAACACCGTCCGATGGCAGACCTAAGTCATGCTCGTCATGACTATTCGGCGCACCTAACATGGGCTCAAATCCATCAAAGATCAAGTCTCCACGAATGTTGGCGGTGTAGTTCAAGCTTCCAAACCTGACCTGATGGCCAGGGGCGTAGCTATCGATCTACTCTAGGTGGCCAAGCGAGTTGGCCCGTAGTACGAAGCCGCCGAATACGAGGATCTATTCGGGGACGAAAACCTCACCCTGGATCGCATCATTGCAGATGATTGAAGGAGCCATCAAGCCTTGTCGTGACGACACAGTGGAACTCTCAATGAAAGCACCAATGTCGATGTAAAAACCAGCGGATCTCGGGTAGGGGGTCCCGAACTATGCGTCTAAGGCTAATGGTAACAGGAGGCGGGGGGCACAATGTTTACCTAGGTTCGGGCCCTGTCGATGGAGGTCATACTCTACTTCCATCTTGATTGATCTTGATGGTATGAGTATTAAAAGAGTTGATCTACCACGAGATCATAGAGGCTAAACCCTAGGAGTTAGCCTATGATTATGATTGTCGTCGTCCTACGGACCAAACCCTCCGGTTTATATAGACACCGGAGGGGGCTAGGGTTACACAGAGTTGGTTACAGAGAAGGAGATCTACATATCCAGATTGCCAAGCTTGCCTTCCACGCAAAGGAGAGTCCCACCTGGACATGGGACGAAGTCTTCAATCTTGTATCTTCATAGCCCAACAGTCCAGCCAAAGTATATAGTCCGGCTGTCCGAGGACCCTGGTACGTCTCCAACATATCTATAATTTTTGATTGTTCCATGCTATTACATTACCCGTTTTGGATGTTTATGGGCTTTATTTTACACATTTACATCATTTTTGGGACTAACCTACTAACCGGAGGCCCAACCCATATTGCTGTTTTTTTTGCCTATTTTAGTGTTTCGAGGAAAAGGAATATCAAACGGAGTCCAAACGCAATGAAACCTTCGGGAGCGTGATTTTTGGAACGAACGTGATCCAGAGGACTTGGAGTGCAAGTCAAGAAGCAGCCGAGGCGTCCACGAGGGTGGAGGGCGCGCCCACCCCTATGAGGCGCGCCCCCTATCTCGTGGGCCCCTTGGGAGGCCACCGACCTACTTTTTCCTCCTATATATACCCACATACCCCAAGAACATCAAGGGCGACCACGAAAAACTATTTCCACCACCATAACCTTCTGTATCCGCGAGATCCCATCTTGGAGCCTTCGCCGGCACTCCGCCGGAGGGGGAATCGAGCATGAAGGGCTTCTACATCAACACCATAGCCCCTCCGACGAGTTGTGAGTAGTTTACCACAGACCTTCGGGTCCATAGTTATTAGCTAGATGGCTTCTTCTCTCTTTATGGATCTCAATACCATGTTCTCCTCGATCTTCTTGGAGACCTATTCGATGTAACACTTTTTGCGGTGTGTTTGTCGAGATCCGATGAATTGTGGGTTTATGATCAAGTTTATCTATGAGAAATATTTGAATCTCCTCTCAATTCTTTTATGTATGATTGAGTAATCTTTGCAAGTCTCTTCGAATTATCAGTTTTGTTTGGCCTACTAGATTGATCTTTCTTGCAATGAGAGAAGTGCTTAGCTTTGGGTTCAGTCTTGCAGTGTCCTTTCCTAGTGACAATAAGGGCAGCAAGGCACGTATTGTATTGTTGCCATCGAGGATAAAAAGATGGGGTTTATATCATATTGCATGAGTTTATCTGTCTACATCATGTCATCTTTCTTAATGCGTTACTCTGTTCTTTATGAACATAATACTCTAGATGCATGATGGATAGCGGTCGATGTGTGGTGTAATAGTAGTAGATGCAGGCAGGAGTCGGTCTACTTGTCACGGACGTGATGCCTATATACATGATCATGCCTAGATAATCTCATAATTATTCTCTTTTCTATCAATTGCTCTACAATAATTTGTTCACCCACCGTAATACTTATGCTATCTTGAGAGAAGCCACTAGTGAAACCTATGGCCCCCGGGTCTATCTTTTATCATATAAGATTTCCATCTACTTTTATTTGCATCTTTACTTTTGCAAACTATATTATAAAATACCAAAAATATATTTATCTTATCATACTATCTCTCTCAGATCTCTCTTTCGCAAGTGGCCGTGAAGGGATTGACGGCCCCTTTATTGCGTTGGTTGCAAGTTCTTTGTTTGTTTGTGTAGGTGCTGGGACTTTTGATGAGCCTCCTACTGGATTGATACCTTGGTTCTCAAAAACTCAGGGAAATACTTACGCTACTATTGCTGCATCACCCTTTCCTCTTCAGGGAAAACCAACGCAAGCTCAAGACGTAGCAAGAAGGATTTCTGGCGCCGTTGCCAGGGAGGTCTTCGCTCAACTCAAGACATACCAAGTACCCATCACAAACTCATCTCCCTCGCATTTACGTTATTTGCCATTTGCCTCTAGTTTTCCTCTCCCCCACTTCACCCTTGCCGTTTTATTCGCCCTCTCTTTCCCTATCTCCTCTCACTTTTTTGCTTGCCTTTTTTCTGTTTGCTCGTGTGTTAGATCGTTTACTTTGTCATAATGGCAAGTCCTCCTATCCATGTTATTACTCCCGTACATGAAATTCTTAATTTTAAACAAAGGGAGGGATAAAATTTAAAAGATGCTTGGCATAGAATTTGCAATGCTCAAAATAAATATACTAGGAAGCTTTCTACTTCCGTTCTTCTTCACTATTTTTATGTGGGCATTACTCCTTGGAATAGATGTATTCTTGATACCATTACCAAAGGGGATTTCTTGAGTAGCCATAGGTTTGATGCTTATAATGCTATGTTAGATTTATTTGGCCCACCACCTCTTTTGGTTAATGGAACTGTTTTAACTTTGGAACATGTGATGCAAAGACTTGAAATTATTGAGAAGAAAGTTGCCACTGTTGAGTTGATTGAAAATTTGGATAAAAAGATTCATAATCATATTACCCAATATGGATCTAGGGTTGGAGTTACTTTGATTTTTTTAAAGAGGAAGAACTTATAGTCAACGAAAGAATAGATCTAGATTGTGCGAGAATCGGTAAACTGGAGGATATCATTACCAACCTAGGGTCAGCGTTTTCTTCCGTGAAAAACACTCCAAATCCTCCTACAAAAACTGCCCAATTTATCTATGTTCCTAAAAATAAGGGTGAATCTTCTAGTAAGGGAAATGCGGATCTCAAATCAATAAGTGTTCATCCCAATTGTCTCGCTATCATTAAGGAACCTTTTGCTACAAATGAATTTCTTGAATTCTTGCCTAAGGGTTTTGTCATGGTGGGCGCACGGCAGATGCCAAGGGATGGCTAAAGAGAGGAGGAGGCTCGAGGGCGCTAGTGGGCTCCAGAGGTGAGGTTGGCATGCGCGGGCGCGGGACGCCGGACATACCCAGGTTCGGGGCTCTCCGGAGAGATAACACCCCTAGTCCTGCCGAGTTTGGTTGGATGATTGGTAGTACAATGTTGCTCCTGGAGCTGTGTGGAGGAGGAAGGAAGCCGGCCAAGGCTTGGGCTGCTCATTCTCTCCGGTACTGCTGTTGGGTGGCTAGTCCTATGCTTACTCGTGCTTCTGTTTCTCATTTTCCCGTCTCTGTGTCTCATGCCCCTGTGGGCGTGGGTTCCTGGGAGGTTTTATAGATCAACCCACCCAGGGTTACAATGGTAATATGCCGAGTCGATGGGTCCATATTGTCGGTGTCCGGGACACCGAGCTGGGTCCCGCTTGTGGGCTTGTGGTTCGCCGTGTTCCCCTAGGCACGGGCCCCGCGTTCCTAGGGGGACTGTGCGCCGTCTTGTTGATCGTCAGGGCGTGGCCGAGTCGAGTCATGTACAGTGCTCTCCATCAGGCCGCCGCTTGCTGTCGTCAGTGGTGAGGGCGGGAGCACTGTTGCCATGCCAGCCTTGGTCAGCGGGAAGGTGAGGGGCACTGTTGCTATGCTCCGACTGACCAGAGGCATGGGTGGAAACACTGTTGTCTGGGTCATCGATAGTTTTGGTCTCGTCCCATCGTACGGCCTGGATGGGACGGGAGCCGACCCGTGGCTGGGTTGCCGTGGACGCCACGGGTGGGGCTGGCTTGCTCTGGAAGCCTTGGTTGCGCCGGGTCGAGTTGTCTTGCGCCAGTTGCTGTGGCCGGGTTGACATACCTTGCCGTGTTGGAGAGTTTGGCCGGGTTGCGGGCCCTGCCGGGTCGAGCGAACCGGCCAGGCGCGTGCCGGCTCGCGGGGCGATGCGGGCCCCGCTGTTTTTGAAAAGGATCCGGGTTACGTTGCCTGCCCGGGGTTCATCCCCCCGATAGTAGTCCCCGAAGCTGTGAAGGTCCGCCATCTTCTAATGAGTGGGCCTTCGCAGTTTCCCCCTTGAGGAAGGTGGATTCTGCGAGCACCGGGTCCGGCAACACCCGTTGTGTGCCGGTTTTCTCAGAAACCGGATCTCGGCATCCCGGTCGTGGCGGGAAACGAGGAGTCCATTGAATCTTGAGGCGATCCCTTGGGCTTCGCGCAGGCGCCATGTGGCGCCCGGAAGTCGGAGGGACAAGACAGGCCACACGCGTGACGGGACCGAGCGACGGGGCGGGGGCCCGCCACCGCGCGCCCTTGGGCCACGCACGCGGATTTATTGTGGCGTCTGGGGGCCGGTTGCACTTCCCCAGGCAGTTAGTGCGCGTGTACGTGCGCACTTATTGCGGGGTAGTGGGACGGGCGCGTGCAGACGATCCCACACTACTAGGAAAAGGGCTATAGATGGAAATGACACTAATGGCGCACCAGACATGTGGTGCGCCATTAGTATATACTAATGGCGCACCACCTTCTGATGCGCCATTAGTGTTGAAACTACTAATGGCGCACCCTGCCTACGGTGCGCCATTAGTACCAAATTTTTTTTGAACTAGTGCGCCTGTCCAAACATACTAATGGCGCACCGTGGGTGCGGTGCGCCATTACTAGTTAAACTAGTAATGGCGCACCATGCCACGGTGCGCCATTAGTAACCTTGGCCACCACTTCCACCGAATGCACCCCCCCCCCCGTGGATCGCCTTTTCAGTTATAAAAAAAATAAAACAAAATGATAAAAATGTCAAAAAAATAAAAGAAAATAAGTTTCCCATGTGATATGTGGCCTAGTTGTTGGCAGCCTTTGCAAATATGAATTTTGACTTCATTTGCAAAATCTCGCGAGAATTTGTAAAAATGGGCATAACTTTTGCATACTAACTCGGATGAAAAAGTTTTTTATATGAAAAATCATCTACTCGAAAAGTAACATCCAAATTTAACGGGTGGAACCCCGTTACACATTTCCAAAATCCTCAAAAACCTAACAGAAAAAAAGATATGGGGCTTTTAAGATCTAGAGAGGCAAAAAAATCAAAAAAAAATTCAAACTTACTAATGGTGCACCTGCCCATGGTGCGCCATTAGTATCTTCCCTCCTTCAAAATTCAAAATAAGTCAAAAAAATAAAAAAAATTACTAATGGCGCACCTGACCATGATGCGCCATTAGTATCTTCCCGCCTTCAAAATTCAAAATAAATAAAAAAAATAAAAAAAATTACTAATGGCGCACCTGCCCGTGGTACGCCATTAGTATCTTCCCGCCTTCAAAATTCAAAATAAATCAAAAAAATAAAAAAAATTACTAATGGCGCACCTGCCCGTGGTGCGCCATTAGTATCTTCCCGCCTTCAAAATTCAAAATAAATCAAAAAAATAAAAAAAATTACTAATGGCGCACCTGCCCGCGGTGCGCCATTAGTATGCCGTATATATGGCTGGTCCTCTCCTCCTCTCTTCATTTCATCTTCCCTTCTCTCCTCCACCATACTTCTCCTCTCCGGTGACCTCCTCCTCCTCTCCGGCGACCTCCTCCTCCCTCCTCCCTCCTCCCTCCTCC